>NW_022436959.1:6710721-6760660 GCF_009761245.1 Sapajus apella | reverse complement strand
TCCTTCCTTCCTTCCTTCCTTCCTTCCTTCCTTCCTTCCTTCCTTCCTTCCTTCCTTCCTTCCCTCCTTCTTTCCTTCCCTCTTTCTATCTCTTCCTCTCCCTTTCTCTCTTTTCTTCTTTCCTTCTTTCTTTGAGAGTGTCCTGCTCTGTCACCCAGGCTGGAGTGCACTGGTGTGATCTCGGCTCACTGCAACCCCCGCCATGTGGGGCAACTCTGTGCTGTTCCTCTTTGTGAGACGCAAGTGAAGGAAGGAGCAGGGCCCAGAAGATGCGAATAGTAGGGCCAGAAGGAACTACTGGGGCCAACCCAGCTAGAAATGGCTAATATCCTGCCTCTAACTGGGCACTTTGCTTCTAAGCTCAGGCTTTGTCTAGCTTCCTGGCTATTTTGCCTCTTTGGTGTGACTGAGGAAATTGAGGCAAGGAAAGTAGCTGGGACTTGCTGGCCACATGGCTGCAGCCCTCAGTACCTGGCCCTCCTGCCGACATGTGCACTGCCATGGTGACACCATGCTGCTGATGGCTTGTCCAAACTGGCCTGAGAGACGTCCTGACCCCTCAGATATCCCAACACTGGTTTTGGTTGGGAGGTGGTTCCCATCTGCTGGGAGAGCAAGCTGGGCAGGAGGTCATGGCTTTCACGGCCACACTAGGCAGGGGTCTGGGTGCATCTTCACCAGCCTGTCCTTCGCTGGGACCCTCCAACAGTGCATATGGTCTGGGCCATAGGGAGCCTGGGGCCACCCTGACTGCCCCTGCTGGCTGCCCCACTGAGCTGGAGTGCAGGACACACCTAGCAACATCTGGGGGCCCAGCAGCCCCGCAGCCCAGCCTCGCCCAGGTTCCTGCTTTCCTCAGAAGAATCTGAAAACCAGATTACTTTCTGGTGTTTTCCTACTACCCAGGCCAAATCCAGGAGAATCTGTTTGGCTTTGAATACCTCTGTCTTCTGGAGATTTTTAGAACACTCAGCTTCAGTGAACATGCAAGTTGGATTCTTGGACTCTGGAAATATTCATGCAGTATTTGACCTTCCCAGTCTGGATGCCAAGTTCAGTCATTCCCAGAGCACAGCCTCTTCTTCTCTGATTTTTGACAAGTGGGCCGGGGACAAGTGCCAGGCCCCACCTCGCACATGCTGTGGCATCCCCAGGGAGGTCAGTGGCTGCTGCGAGGCTGCAACGCGGGCAGTCGTAAAGCAGGAGCCCACGCCCCCTGCGCGGTGCTGCCCACCACAGGACGGCTCACCCGCCACCCCATCCAGTCCGCCCCACTGGCTGGCCCTGCCCCCTCTCATGCCCCCACTTCCTCTCCTGTCATGCCCCATGAAGCCTGTGCCCCAGCTGGTCTCCTCACCCTCATATCCCAGGCACTTACCCCACTTCCTTGTGGTCATACTTTTCTGGAAACCTCCAATGCTCACCTTTCCTTCCTTCTTCAGGGTCAAGCTCTGTGCCCTCCCCTTGCCTCCAGATGGGCTCCCCACATGCCACTGACCTTCTCAGGGTTCCTTCAGGCTCCACTGACCTCTTGGGGGCTCCCCAGTGCCCCCGACCTCCTCGGGGCTTCCTCTAGCCTACCTTCCAGCCCCACTCTGATGGAGCCAGTGTGATCATGAGATTCCCCTCCAGGGTGGGGGCCCCTCCTCTGAGTTCACTGAATGTGTGCTGAATTTAGGGAAAAAGCCTCACACCGGCAGCTAACACTACATAGGGCTTACCCTGGGCCAGGCATGGTGCTGCATGCTTAACATGAACTCATTTCATCCCCCACCCCATTACCCTTTTTTGCATGTGACTAAATGGAGGCTAAGAGAGGTTAGGTAACTCACCCAGGATCAGACCTGAGTATCAGCGTCAGGGTTGAAACCCAGGCAGGGATGCGTTTGACATTCCTCTCCACTGTCCCTTGTGCTCTAGTGATAGAAAGGTGATGGTGTCTCCAGTGGCCCTTTCTGGAGCAGGAGCACTGAGGTCAGTGAGCATTTGCTGGACAGTGGCTGAGGGAGGCACTCACTGGTGCAGCATTTTGTGTAACACCCCCAGGGACGCCAGTGGGGCCTGCCCCTCCCGCTCCTAGCTTCCTCCGCTGCCTCAACTCTTGGGCCTGCCAAGACCTTCTTAATGCTCACTGCCCTCTAGCAGAGGGCTTTGCTGGCAGAATGCAAGCTCTCCTGCTGCAGCCTCCGTGACAGTGGAACCCGAGACCAGGGCTTGGGGAGAGGCGGTGGTTTGGCGGGGGGCGGGGGGGTGCTCCCAGGAGGCAAGGAAGCAGGAATGAGGGAGCAGGGAGAGCGAGACAGGCAGGGAGGAAGAGCTAGCAGCTGGGGTTGTGCATCCTGTTCTCATTTCATGCATTCAACATCCTCCATGTCCCAGAGCACACTGATGATCCTTTACAGAAAGTTTTCTTCTCCCTACACAATCTGCTTGGGTTTGTCTTGTTTCAGGCCAGGAGTTTGAGGCCAGCCTGGGCAACATGGTGAGACCCCCATCTCTATCAATTAAAAAAAAAATTATCAGGGTGTGGTGGTGTGTGTCTGTGGTCTCAGCTACTCAGGAGGCTGAAGCAGGAGGATTGCTTGAGCCCAGGAGTTCACGGTTACAGTGAGCTATGATGGGGTCACTGCACTTCAGCCTGGGTGACACAGTGAGACCCTGTCTCTCTTAAAAAACAAAAACAAAAAAAAACAAAGAATTTGACCAGCCCGAGAGAAATGATCTGATAAATGGACATTAGGGCTCTAGGGGCCGGGCTGGGCTCCCAGTGAGTATTGAGCTTCTAATCTCCACAGTGCCACAGGGCAAGTATGAGCAGGCAGTTTAGGATCACTGCACACACGAGAAAAGCCCAGTAGCAGAGAAAATGAGTTCAAGACCAGCCCGGGTCAGGAGCAGTGATTCATGCCTATAATCCCAGCACCTTGGCCTCCCAAAGTGTTGGGATTACAGGCATGAACCACTGCACCTGGTCTAGGGCTGGTTATATTCTCTAGAAAAGACTTTTCTGGTTTCCTGCCTAAGGATGGGATACCTAGAGGCCAACATTCTGAGAGCAGAGGGAGAGGGAAGAAGGCTGGATGGTGCTGATCTCCAGCATAGAAATCTTTAGCAAATCCTCTTATGTCAAGAACAGTGCTTCCAGCATCCACTGTGCCTAGTGTCCCTTGGTGCAGACACCCTCTATTTGCCCTTTCTAGGGAACAGGCTTTTGGTCCTGGGTGGGGTGGGACAAGGAGCACCAGCTGCCACAGGCTGACAGGCAGGGCATGAGAACTTCTTTCTTTACAGCATTCAACAGTCCACCTGCTGGGAGCCCACCTTCAGCCCACCCTCACCCTTTCCAGAAGTAACCAGTCTAACCTTGAAACCTTCCGAGAGGAAGTCAAGTGGCTTACCAATTTCCACCATGGCGAGCTTACGAGGCAGCCTGCCCTGGCCTGCTAAGTTAGTGTAACAGCTCGTCAACCTGCTCCCCAGCTTCCAGCATTGTGTTGCTGTTGTTTCCTTTCCCACTTGTCCTTCCCGGTTTATTGGTTTTAAATAATCTATTTTTGTCCATTTAGTGGGGTTTTAGGAAGGACAAAGCTCAAATGTGCTCAATCTGCTGTCATTTTCTGAAAAGGCTATCTGTATTTCAGTTATTTTTGTGTGCTGACAACTCACCCCAAAATAGAGGCTTAGCACCTTTATGATTTCTCAGCGGGTTGGCTGGGCTGTGCTGTGGTCCGGGCAGTACAGCAGTCAGGACTGGTTGGGCTACTCTCTGAACTCAGCTGACATCTTGGCTCAGGCTGGGGGTCTTTAATGGCCTCACTTACACGTCTGGCAGTTGACTTGCTGTCGGCTGGGGCAATGGCATGGCACAGCCCTCTGTCCGGCAGGCCAGACTGGACTTTCCCATATGCTGGGTGATATGGTTTGGCTGTGTCCCCACCCAAATCTCATCTTGAATTGTGGTTCCCACAATCCCCACATGCCATGGGAGGGACTCATGGGAGGTATTTGAATCATGGAAGCAGTTATCCTCACACTGTTCTTGTGATAGTGAGTTCTCATGAGATCTGATGGTTTTATAGGGGCTTTTCCCCCTTTTGCTTGGCACTTCGCCTTGCTGCCACCATGTGAAGAAGGACTTGTTTACTTCCCCTTCTGCCATGATTGTAAGTTTCCTGAGGCCTCCCCAGCCATGCTGAACTGTGAGTCAATTCAAATTCTTTCCTTTATAGATTACCCAGTCTCGGGTATGTCTTTATTAGCAGCTAATACACTGATGGTCACAGGGTTCCTAAGAGCAGCAAGGGAAGGAACACATTCCAGTGTGCAAGCACTTATTTTTTTTTAATAGACTTTGTTTTTTGGAGCAGTTTAAGGTTCACAGCAACACTGAGTGGAAAGTCCAGAGATTCCTCATACATTTCCTGTCCCCACCCCCCACTATCCACATCCCCAACAGAGTGGTACATTTGTTATAATCAATTAACCTACATTGACACAGCATTATGACCTAAACCCCATTGTCTACACTAGGGTCCACTCTTGGTGGTGGTCATTCTATGGGTTTGGACAAATGTATAATGTCACATATCCACCATTGAAGTATCATATAGGATAGTTTCACTGCCCTAAAAATAAAAATCTTCTGTGTTCCACCTACTAATTCCTCCCTTCCCATAACCCCTGGTAACTACTGATCTTTTACTGTCTCCATAGTTCCACGTTTTCCAGAATGTCGTATAGTTGGAATCATACAGTAAGTAGCCTTTTCAGATTAATTGAACTTCTTTCAATTAAGAAAGTTTGTTTCCTCTGAGTCTTTCCACGGCTTGCTAGCTCATCTTTTTTTTAGCCCTGAAAAATAACCCATTGTCTGGATGTGCGATAGCTATGCATTTACCTGCGGAAGGATATCCTGGTTGCTTCCAGGTTGTATCAATTAATAAATACAGATGCTATAGACATTTGTGCATGAATTTTTGTATGGACACGAGTTTTCAACTTCTTTGGGTAAATACCAAGAAGGAAGTGAGGGGAAAAGCTCCAGTGAGTAAGCACTTTTCAAACCTCTGCTTGCATCACTTTTGCTAAGGGCCAAAACAAGTCGTGTGGTCAAGCCCAGATTGGGAGCAGGGAGACGGTGGAGAGAAACAGCTCTACTTCCTAATGGGAGAAGAGGCAAAGTCGTATTGCAAAGACTGGTGCCAACTGGAAAGGGAAGAATCTGTGGTCATCTTTGCCATCGATCCCATTCTGGTACATGCTTGCTTTTCAAAGTCTTGATGTTCTGCTTAAAGCATCAAGTTGTTAAGATCACGGCCCGTTTTCAATACAAAGAACAAAACAAAGCTATTGAACTAGATGGCTTCAAGGAACTTCTTAGTTCAAAGGGTGAAGTTTGCAGCAGCATAAGTCTATAACAAGTTTCACGTATTCAATTTATTTATTCAACACTTACTGAGCACATCTTATGTGCTAGGCACTAGGGATGCAGCTATGAACAAGAGAGAGGAGTTTCCTGCCTCAGTTACAATTTCTATGTCACTGAGGCAAGGGCAATAGAGACAGGAAATAGAATAACATGTAAGATGAAGGAAATAAATGGGTGATATGATCATGAATGGAGAAAGAGAGGGGGGAAGCATCTACTCTATATGGTAAGGGTAGGGATAGGTACCATTTGAGCTGAGATGTGGAATATGAGGAGGGGGCCAGGAATGAAGGCTGCTAAAAAGGACCCCCCTTCTCTCCTGCTTTCTCCTGCCCTTCTTGTTTCCTGTCATCATCTCTCTATGTCTAGATCAGTGCTTCTCAGACTTTAATGTAGGTACAGATCACCTTGAGATGTTAAAATGCAGATTGGATTTAGCAGGTCTGGGCTAGGACCTGAGATGCTACCTTTCTAACAAGTTCCTGGTGATGCCGCTGCTGCTCCATGGCCTGCTCCTTACACAGCAAGAGCCTGGAGGTGGGGTAGGTGCTGACGCAAGATAATGGAGCCAGGATCAGGGCAGTGGCGGGGCGATGAGGGCTGCTAGATGGATTTGAGGGCTGCTTAGGAGGTAATGTCAAGGCCTGGGGAAGCCAGTGGTGCAGATCAAGGGTGAGAGAGGAAGAGGGTAGGGTGGCACGCATGTGTCTGACATGGATGAGGCTTGCACAGGAGTATCCTCGCTGGGCTGGGGAGAGGGGAGGCGGAGCAGAGCTGGGGTGCCAGGAGATGAGCAGTGTGCTTTTGGACCTGCTCAGTTTGAGGGTCCCTGGTCTAGGCCATTGGAGGCAGCTGGATACTGTAGTGGCGGGGAGAGGAGAGCAAGTAGGGCTGAAATACACAGCTGCTCAGTGGATGAACTTCTAGAAGTTGTGAGTGATTTTTGGATGCTGCCAGTGACATATCAACAGAGGCAGCTCACATGGCTCTGTCATGATTCAGAAGACCTTTTCCGATCATCAAGGATCCCAGGGCCTGAAGGATCTAGCACATCAGGGATCATCAGTTTACACTTAGACCGCTATTATGCAGCCCTGCTTTACCAACAGTGTGGAGCTCGGGCTGGGGGTAGGTAGAGAGGAAGTACTTTGAGCTCTGTACCCTTGGTTCCCAGGGTGGGTCTTGGATCAGCAACATCAGCATCCCTGGGGACATTTGAGAAATGCAAATTATTTGCCCCCGCTCAGATCTATAGACTCAGAATCTGCATTTTGACAGGCTCACGAGCAGTTCATTAGCACAGTAGTTTGAGAAGTGCCCGCCCAGGCCAGCTGTTCTCAGTCTTCCATACATTTGAATCGCTGGGGAAGCTTTACAAGGTACTGATGCCTGGGTGCACCTCCAAGAGTTTCTCATCTAATTGGGGTAAGGCCCAGGATTTTGGACTTTACAGCTGCCTAGATAAGTCTAATGGATATCCAGAGTGAAAATCCCTGCCCTGGCCTCACCCAACCTTCATCAACTGACTATAGCTGGGAATATTGAAGGTGAATAACTCTGTAGAAGTAACTTTGCATCTTTGGGCCTCAAGTTGGAAATCGACAACCCCTCCAGCTGCCCCCATTCCCATTCCCATGTGCCTGGTGGGAGCTTGGAGGAGGGCAGGCCCTATGGGAGGTTTCTGGGCAGTCCCAGAGTCCCCAGCTGTGAAGAGTCAGCTGGAAGGCGTCGGGTTGTATAAGCTCAGCAGCCACAAATTCTCCCCAGGTCCCTACTGCCTGCCAGGCCAAGACAGGGAACTGCCAAGTTGAAGAGTCTGGGGGCATCCCTAGTCCTTGCCCTGGGAAGTTCTGGCTGGCAGGGAAGACCATTCAAAGACCAGAGGGAGGAGAGCCTACCAAGCTGGGGTAAGAGGAGGGGTAGGGATATTTTCTGGGTAGAGTGCCCAGGTCTTCCTTCCTCTCTCACCTGGAGAGAGAAGCTGGAGAAGTTAGGTGCCAACTCTAGGATGTGCCCAGGAACCTCATTATTTCCGGGAAAGTTCAGTTTAAGAAGCATTCCTTTCTATGGTTCCTTGCTACTCATAGCATGGTCCTCGGACCAGCAGCGTCAGCGTCCCTTGGGAGCTTGTTGAGAATGCAGAATCTCAGCCCTACTGGCTCGGATGTACTGGATCAGAATTCAGAGTTTAGCAAGATCCCCAGGTGACCCACAGGCACGTTGGTTTGGAAAACCTAATCTCCTGGGCCCTAGCTAAAATACAGTATCCAGGACCACGAGAGAAGTGGGTCCAAGCTTCCTAGAGGCCTTGTCCAAAGCTTTCCAGGCTCCTCCCGGTGGGCTGGCTCATGGTTCCTCTGCATGGTTAGGCCTGGCAGAAAAGGTGGCAGGAAATGGACCTTTCTCTCCTAAGGAGGCTCAACACGGAATCTCCTTTCCAGCCTCCACCTGCTGCTTCCTGCCCTGCACTGCCCTCTGGTGGCCATGGGAGCCATTGCCACCTGGCATTGCCCGCATCTCTGGCAGATCCAGGACCCAGGGATGAAACTGTCTGTTGCTTGTGGTAGATGGGGGAAGACTCATCACGGCCCTCTGATATAAGGCTCAAGGACCCCAAAAACATGATGGAGGCAGTTTGGAAAGCACTGAACTTTAGCAGCAGGATGGCAAATGGGCCAGGGGTGTTGGCTCAACCCTTCTTCCCATCACAGCTCTTTCCTTTACCGCTTGCTGGAGGCTGTTCAGAGGTGTGGCATGGACTAGAGAGGAGGGGAGGAGTTCTGTGTTGCAAGCAGGTGCAGGTAGGAGGTTGCTGGACTGGCTTCGCGAGCCGTGTTTGTGGGTGCGGTCCCTGAGGCTGCAGCCAGAGTGTGCAGGGCTTCATGTGCTGTTGCTGAACCCGGCCCTTACCCCTGTGGGCCACGGTTTTTAGCAGGACAGAGCCTGGCCTGCACTGGATTTGGAAGGCTTCTCTGTGGAGAACGGACTGGGGTTGGGGCACTGGGAGTAGAAAGACCTGTGAGGGGTCATGCCACATTTCGGAGCGTGGCTGGGGGCTTCATGTAGGCCTGGCCTGGGTGGAGAAATGCTGACGCCCCTCCCACATCCCAGGGAGAATGGGGGAGCCCAGTGCTAACAGCCGGTTGGAACAGAGCTGGCTGTTTGAGTAAGAGGGATGTCCAGAGATGTATGACTTTGTGAAGGTCCTTCTAGGGATGTGGCCCCAGGCCTTCCCAGAGGTCAGAGCTCCCCTGTTCTTGGCCGTATGGATGGGTCCCGGCTCTGCCCTGCTGGTCAGCCTCAGCCAACCATTTCCAGAGGATCCATCACCACCAGGTCCGTCGTAACCTGCACAGAGCCCAGGCTCCAATGCTGCCTCTGCCCCTGACCACTGAACCCTCTGGGTGGACCCAGTCCCCTCCCTTCCCAGACCTTGGCTTCCTCACCTGTGGGAACAGGAGCTTGACCTAGAGGTCTTCTTTGCTCTCGGGTTGTGCCTTTCCAGTTTAAGAACCTGAGATCCTTTTCCTCTGGCGGAAAAACCAGGCTCCCCAGGACCCGTCCCATATCCCAGTCAGTGGGACATTTCATGTCTGTTGCAGATGCTCTTGCTGCCTCTTCCCATCCCCTTGGCATGCTGGGTGAACTTCCCATGGGCAGCACCTGTGAACCTTCACTTGAGATTCTCTCTTGGGCTGCGCTGTCCAAATACAGGCAAGTTGGATGTGCTGGGGAATTAACACCCGCTAGGAGCAGCTCTCAGTCATGACAACAGGAGGCGGCAAGTGCTGCAGCTCCCCGGGTGGGAAAACTCTGAGCCATGTGCTCTATGCTGGCCCCAGAGCCCCCAGCACTATGGCGTTCCAATTGCCCACAGCGGCAAGGGCTTGATGATACACTCTGTGTGGCTGCCTTCTCTGCTTTCCTTCCCACATCCTGATTGATGTTTCCTGGGATCTCCCCTCAAATCAACGGTCAGCACTCAAATCCTTGTCTTAGGGTCTGCTTCTAGGGGAATCCAAACCAAGATAGTATCCACCTAAGCCACTTTTTGTTCATGATCTTTGGTGCAGGGTAATGTAAGGGACAGACCCCTAGGCGGGGTGCTGGGGGAACCCTTGTTTTTCACTTGTAACCTTGGGACCAGCTAACAGGAATGAAGAGGTAGGGTTGAGGCCTGACCTGCTTTTAGGGGAACTGTGGAGCAAGACTGTAGATGCTCTGGTCATGACTTCCCCTCTGGGGCAGGCCCTCCTCTGCCAGGCTGGCCTCAGACATTGGGGTCCTTGCAGGCAGCCGCAAAGCAGACACCCTCATTGGTGGAGCAGGTCTCAGAGCAGCTGCTGAGGTGGAGTCACACCTCCGCACCTGGCAGCTGGCCTCCTGCACCACCTTTTCCACTGTCTCCTTTTCTGGTTGGAGCCCAAAGAACTTCTTGGAACCTACCAGATAGTGGGAGTGAGGGCAGCCATGGCGATCAGGTGCCCATCAGGCTTCAGCAGGCTGGCCAGGCTCTGAGGGGCCACCCAGTACATGTCCACATAGAGACAGGCATTCTTCAGGGGCACCTGGGTGACTCCAGTGGATGTGGCTTGGTCATATCACACTTCAGCAACCACATGATTGTCCAGCAAAGCTGGTTCTCCCTCTCCTGCCACTCACTGCTATGGAGGAGGGTCACAGAGATGACATGATGATTATTACAGTAGCCCCTCAGCCCTCACCACTATCCTCTGGGCTAAACATGTGACTTAACCTGTTCAGCATCTCTTTGAGCAAGATAATATTTTTCCCATTATACAGATGAAGACACTGAGGCACAGACTTGCCCAAATCAATACACCTGTGCATTTGCTTTTGCTGTATTTGGATCCTTTTTCTGTATTTCTGTATTCTGTATTTTTCTGTATTTTGGATTCCTGTATGTGGGATTCCTGGGTCAGAGTTCAAAAAACTTTCAGTTCAACAAATAAGTTAGGCAAATAAACACCAAATTATTTTTCCAAAAGAAAAAAGAGTGTTTTCTTCCTTTTAATTTTTTAGGACAAATATTTAATTTTTCTCGAACGAAATATGACATAATGTAACATAATATAGAATAATAAATGTGGTATTTTTTCTTTGGGCTTTCTTCAATCTAGGTATAGAAAATCCTCTCTTACTCAGAAGTTTGATAATGATTTGACTGTGACAGCTTCTGTGGTTGATTTTTAGAAAAATGTTTAGCCTTTATTTTGGTGTTTGGTGTGAGATGAGGGTCTGAGTAGCTGCTTGCAGCTCACCAGAGAAAGCAGAGTCTCATGTACACCAGCAAGTTCCTTCTCTGGACTCATTTCTTCACTCCACAGAGCCAGGCAGGAAGAGAAGTAGCGAGGTATCAGGGAGCGTGGAAGGCTGGGATGGTAGTTTCCCTAATATTGTAAAGGAGCTTGATCCTTTTCTTATCTGTCTGGCTTTTCAAGTGGTCTTATTTCCTTGATAGGCAGCCTGAAATTTGCTCCTTTGCAAATTTAAACAGAAGTCCTATTAAAGGAAGTACTATTAAAACAGAAGTCCTCCTGAATTGGAAATGTCCTTGCTCTATTAAAAAAATCACTGTATAGAAAGGTGCCTAAGATGACGTGCACATTCTTAAAAGGGCCTGAAGCTTAGTTCTGTCATAAACAAAATGTTGTCACATTGAAGAAGGCAAATCTTAGGATAGTGGTTCTCAACTGGGGACAATTTTTCCTCCCAGGGGACATTTGACAATGTCTGGAGGCATTTTTGGTTGTCCCAAAAAATGTGATTTTGGAGTCTACTGGCATCTAGCAGGTAGAAGTCAGGGATGCTGCTAAAAATCCTACAACACGATTCAGCAACCCACCCCAACAAGGAAGGATCTGGTCTGAAGAGCCGATAGTACTGAGGCTGAGAAACTCGCTCTTAGACTATGTCCGTAAGAGGCTTCACTCTGGGCAGATTGCCCTAGTGCTGTTAGGACGCTTGGCCAGGCCAGAGTCAGGAGGCACGTAGGGATGGAGAAGGCCTGAGTGGCAGAGAAGCAGGTGGAAGCCAGAGGGTAGAGGCTCTGAATGCCAAGGGGACGCAGGAGGCACTGGAGACCTTGCATTAGGAAAGGCATCCTCTGTCCATCCAAGGACATCCAATTGCAGCAGGATGTGTAGCTCTGCGAAGGATGGTCTCTCCCAACCCTGTACAGACCCCCTAGCTGCCCATGTCCTGCTGCAGGGGCTCTGTAATCCTGGATAGTACATGCATGTCTATGGTTCAGCCCCTTCAGTGTTAATGCTGGGCTTCTTCCATGTGCCTCCATATCTGCTCTCCATCCTCTCCAGGCTACTTCTAGTGCCAGGAGGCTGGCGTGTGGACTGTAGTCACCATTCTCTTCCTTTTAAATTTGGCAGGATATTGGAGGGAGGTAAGAGAATGAGGTCTGGGTGATTATTCTTTAGCTACTGTATTAGTCTGTTTTCATACTGCTAATAAAGACATACCCGAGACTGGGTAATTTATGCAGGAAGGAGGTTTAATGGACTCACTGTTCCACATGGCTGGGGAGGCCTCACAATTATGACTGAAGGCCGGGGGGGCAAGTCACGTCTCACATGGATGGCAGCAGGCGAAAAGAGAGCCTGTGCAGGGAAACTCCCCCTTAGAAAACCGTCAGATATCGTGAGACTTGGTCACTATCATGAGAACAGCATGGGAAAGACCTGTCCCCATGGTTTAATTACTTCCTACCCGGCCCCTCCCACAACCCATGGGAACTGTGGGAGCTACAATTCAAGATGAGATTTGGGTGGGGATACAGCCAAGCCATATCAGCCCCTTTGCTGTTGGCTGCTGCAGGAGGCCCTCTCTACACAGCTCTGTCTCTCTCTCAGTTGTGCTGGGATGATGGCTCCTCCATGCTGCGAGCCCTCGGGTTCTGTGATGGTGCTTTCTGTGACTCAACTTGGCTAGGACTTGGTGCCTAGACAGGTGGTCAGTCATGATCCTGGCTGTGTGAGGGTGGTTTTGGATGAGATTCGCATTTAAATCAGTGGACTTTGAGTAAAGCAGACTGCCCTCCATAATGTGGGTGGGCCCCATCCAATCAGCTGATGGCCCAAGTAGAACAAAAGACTGGCCTTCCCCGAGCAAGAGGGAATTCTGGCAGCAGCTGGTCTTTGGACTTGAACTGCAACATTGGCTTTTCCTGGTTCCGTCCTTCAGATTTTGGACTTACCGGCCTCCACAATTACATGAGCCAATTCCTGAAAATAGATACATTTTCTGTCAGTGTACACATCCTGGGCTCTGTTTCTCTGGAGAACCCTGACTAATAGAGGGTATCATGTGCCTTCCTTCTATCCTGCCCACTCCTTAGTTAGTACCATGCCTTTATTGCACACTCCTCCAATTATGTAACGTGAGCACTGCAGTTTCCTGCCTGCTCTGAGTGCCTTCTGCAGGCCAGCATGTTGGCTGCAGGCCTCCCTGGAGGCTGTCCAGGCGCCTGCTCCTTGGAAGCCAGGCCCCAGATGACCACCAGGTGTTGCTGCCTCTGCGGCATCCTCTGTCTCTTGGGCTCTGTGGATTCAGATTCTATTTGTTTACTTAAAGCCAGAACAAGGTATTCCCATCCTTCCCACTTTCAGGGCAAGAGGCCTGAACCTCCACTGTAGCAGATTTATTTCTGTCTGGTTTGTGGCCAAGTCAGAGCCATTTCTTGTGCAAAAAACAGAGACTGAGCTTTTCTCTGTCTGTGGGAGATTTTACAACCCAGCCCCATTTCAAAGAGAAGGAGACTGAGGCCAGCAGTATCTTACCTGAACTTACCTGGTGAGTCAGAGGCCAAGAAGTCAGGATCCCGCTGATAGTTTATGTTTTATGACCGGGCGCCCTTGTTCTCATTCATGGAGATGGATGATAATTTCTGCTCTTCTCCCAGTGGCCTGCACAGCGATGCCAAGTCAGCCATTCTGCTCTGCCTCTTGGGGTCTGAACTCTGTTCTCCAGCAGGGATGAGGGATGCATGAAGCTGCACCTACTGCCTGGCCTAGAGAGAGCCACTGGGCCCCCTGACCACCAGGGAACAAGCTGGAGATCTCACTGTGCCTGCCTGGCCTAGCGAGAGCCACTGGGCCCCCTGACCACCAGGGTACAAGCTGGGGATCTCACTGTGCACTCAGGTCACAATACCTGTGACTGGGGGAGTGGCTTTGATCCTCGCAGTAAGTGAAGTGGTCACATAGGTGGGGAAACGTGGATCTGACACCTGTTGGAGGCCACAGAGCAGCATGTGGCTGGCAGGACTGAGAGTTGCACCTAGGGCTGGGCACCATCAATTGCCTTTGATGGACATGGGTTGGTCCCTAGAGAAAGCAGGGCCAGGGCAGCTGCAACCCCAGCTGTCATGGCTCTGGGGTTCGGGGAACCTCAGGTGTGTCAGTGTGGCTGGGAGGTGGTGAGGGATGCACTCCCTCCTGCATTCCCCTAGAAGGAGAAGCTTGAAAGACACACATGGGAGTAGCAATGGGATGAGGCTGGAGTGCTGGAGGTGGAGCCTGGAGAGCTTGGAGCCCTCATAAGACCGGACAGGCAGGAGGGGGCATATTTCAGGGCCACCATGAAGGGCGGCTTCACAGGGGGTGATGAGTATCAGAAACACTTCCTTCCCAGGGACTACTTGGCCACTTACTATAGCGTCGATGGCAGCCACTTGCCTGAGGTCGAGATGCTGAAGTTTTACTTGGAGTGTCTTCACAGACCTTCGGCCCTGGTGAGCAGAGGGTGGCCCTTCCCATCGAGCCGCTCTCCAAGGAACCTGGATGGGGATGGGGACAAGGTGTCCTGGGGACAGTCTGGTCTCCTCTAGGGGTTGCTGTGGGTGGGCTGTGGGAGCTGCTGGGGACCTGTCCCTCTCTTTGGATAGCTGTCATGCTGGAGGTTGGGTCTGTCTCCCCATGACTCAGGAGCTGTGTGCCAGCTGAGGGATCAGGATCCATGGGAAGAGCACAGCCCATGAAGTTCCCACACTGTTCTCCATTAGCCCCTAGGTCTTTGGAGTGGAGCAGAAAAGGGCTTCCAGGTCATCATCAAGTTCAGCCCTGCCCTTACACAGCCAGGCCTCTAGGGCCCCCAGAAGGCCAGGGGCAAACAGCAGGATTGTAGTGGGTTGGGTCAGGATTGCCTATTCCTGGAGCTTGCAGCCCAGATGTGGCTGTGATGAGGACCTGGAAAAGCCCTACTCTGGGACAAGGATTGTTAGGTGGGGTCTCAGCCCTGTTGCAAACCTGACAGCAAGGCCCTCAGGTCCCAAGGACCTAAACTGAGACATCTGTACAATGGATGGTGACTTCTGCCTTTCTCCCGGTGATCTCTTCCCTCCCCACGGTGACCCCATGATTTGGTGTATCTTCCAAGCTCAAGCAGCCATGTCCTCACTTTGGGCACTTGACTGGGTAACAGTAAGGTTGAGTCTCCTGGTGGTCTGGGGGATAAGAGGGGTTAAAATGTTGCCGAGCCTGGAGGAGCAGGCCAGTATGGGGGGCAGAAATCAGAGAACAGCCAGACTGGGTTTGACCAAGCCTGGAAGGCCAAGTGATGGCCCCATACCAGGGCTCCAGACAGAATGTTGGAAGTCATGCTTCATTCCAGCTTCCAGGTGACCCTGGATTTACTCCTTGGGGCCATCTTCCCAGATCATCTCCTCAGCCTCCTGCTTCCTATTCTTGTACTCGTATACCCTTCCCACCTCCAAAGAATGAGAAACCCATCCAGGCAGGGCTGGACTTCCCGGGGACGCTCCTAGCTCCCAGTCAGCCTGAAACTTAAAGGGCCACTTCCCCCAGCATGTCCCCTCTAATCTCTGCAGCCCGAATCTTCTCTAGAGTAGGGCTTGGGTCTCTTTTCTCTGTCCCGGAAAGATTATACTCTTGGCTTATATTCTTGGCTGAAAGATATTGGGCAAATTGTTTAACCTTTTTCAGACTCAGTTTTCTAACTTATAAAATGAAAATAATGATAGTAATCACTACACAGGGTAGTTCTGAGGTATAAATGGAAATGAATGCATATAAAATATTTAGCATGAGGCTTGGCCCACAGGAAGCCACCAATCTGTGATAACCACCATGCTTGGTGCTGCTTGCCCCTTGGGTAAGACCAGGGTGTGTGTCCTCATCGCTGTGTCTGTCTCGGGTCTCATTTCTGTTACCCATCCCTTACCAGTCTTTCCTTCCCACAGGAGGCCTCCAAGGGGACATGCTGATTGACATCGGCTCAGGTCCTACCATCTACCAAGTTCTCGCTGCCTGTGAGTCCTTCCAAGACATCACCCTCTCTGACTTTACCTACCGTAACTGGGAGGAGCTGGAAAAAGGATCCGGGGGCTTATGACTGGACCCCAGTGGTGAAATTCGCCTGTGAGCTTGAAGGAAACAGGTAGGGGTGCAGAGGTTGGGGAGGGTCTCCCAGACCTTCTTTCTCAGAGGGCTCTCTGGCCTCTTGGTTGTCTCTGACATTTTCAGGACAGTAGGGCCTTCAATATGACCAGACGTCTTGCTGTAGGGACAGAGTAGATGGGCCCCCAAGTTTCAGGATTACAGGAGTTTCAGGGGCAAGTCTCTGATCATAGGACTATGTTGAGGTGTGATACAGCCAAGTATGAACACAGAAGACCAGGTGATAGAACCCTTCCTTCCTTCTTCTCTTTCTTTCTCTCCCTAATCTATATATCTACCTATCTTGTGTATATCTAACTATCCATCCATATCCATCCAGGCGCCCACCAATCCATCCATCCATCCATCCACCCACCCATCCATATCCATCCACCCACCACTCATCCATTCACCCATCCAGCCAGCCAACCAGCTATTCACCCATCCATCCGTCCATTCATCCATCTATCGATATTCATCCATCCACCCACTCATCCATTCATCTATCTCCATCCATCCATCCACCCACCCACCTATTCATTTCCATCAATCTACCTGCCCATCCATCCATCCATTCATCCACCCACCCATTCATATCCATCCTTCCATCCAATCATATCCATCTATCCATCCACACATCCATCCATCCATCCACCCACCCACCCACCCATCCATCCATCCATCCATCCATGTCCACGCAAATTAATCCATCCACCCACCCATCCATCCTTCCTTCTTCCCTCTGTTGTCTGTACGTGTGCAACTATATGACATATAATTATGTGAACCCACCACCCAACCTGAGTACTCGGATATAATAAAGACTTACCTGTGCTTCTCTGTGACTCCTTGCCCCTGCCTTTCCCCACCTGAGGTAATCACTAATATGAATTTTATGTTTATTCCCTTTTTCAAAAAAAATTTTTTCTTGTATACTTAGGTATATCTAAACAATCTAGTATTTAGTTTTAGTCACCTTTGAGCTTTATAGCAGAATAATTTGCCCTGTGTCATCTGGGATTTGCTTTTCATCACTCAACATTATATTTTTAAGATAGCTATATTCATGTATGATCTGTAGAAATTTATTAATTCATCCATCCATCCAACAGTGTTTGTTAACTGCCCCATCTGTGCTTAGGGTGGTTTTGTCCCTCCTTGGGATTAAGGGAAAGGGGCTCACATGAAATCAGAGAGAGAAAAGTTCCTTTAACTGTTCTGGTCCACTCTTGCTATCCATTTTTCTTTGGAAGAAACTGAGGATCAGATCGAAGAAGAGCCTGCTGTCAGGTCACACAGGGACTCAGGGACAGCAATCCTTTGGGGATTCAGAGATCATCCCCATCTGCTAGTCGCAGTGGACTAAGAGTTCCGTTTGGAACCTTGAAGTGCCTCCCCGACTCCCTCCCTCTCTCTCTGCAGTGGCCGATGGCAGGAGAAAGAGGAGAAGCTGTGAGCAGTGGTGAAGCGGGTGCTCAAATGTGATGTCCACTTGGGCAACCCGCTGGCCCCGGCTGTGTTGCCCCCTGCCGACTGCGTGCTCACCCTTCTGGCCATGGAGTGTGCCTGCTGTAGCCTTGATGCCTACCGTGCTGCACTTTGCAACCTTGCCTTGCTGCTCAAGCCGGGTGGCCACTTGGTGACCACGGTCACGCTTCGGCTCTTGTCCTACATGGTAGGGAAATGTGAATTCTCCTGCTTGGCCCTGGAGAAGGAGGAGGTGGAGCAGGCTGTCCTGGATGCCGGCTTCGACATTGAGCGGCTCCTATACGGTCTCCGGAGCTACTCTGTCACCAGTGCTGCCAACACTGGAGTCTGCTACATTGTGGCTTGCAAGAAGCCTGGGCCCTGAGCCAGGAGGGCTAGCCAGAGGTCTGGCCAGGCTGTGAGGCCGTGACCATCTGTATGCTAGAGAGGGGCGAGGAATGGATATTAACGGGCCCTGCTTTCAACACTAACAATCCATCTTCTGAAATTCTGAGATTCTAACATCCTTGTTTTAGAATTCTAAGTTTCCAACATTCCTCATTCTAGGATCCTAGGAGTGGAATTTTCCATTTTCTAATATACTAAGGCTTACAGCTACCTTAGATGTGATCTGACTCCCATGTGACTGTGGAGCACCCAGGGATGTGGTTTCAGAGTCTGCCTAGTATGTTAAGGACAAGGAAACCTCTAGACAGTGGCATATTGGGGAATGTTTCATAACCAGGGAAAGCACTGAGATGTGGCGTCACCAATTTCTGTGGTGTAAACACTCCCACAGTGGTTGGTTTCAAGCTACCAGTGGTTTAATGACCTGCTCATAAATCTCCTAAACATTTTACAGTTGACTCTCATGAGCTGATTTGAGTCAGCTGGAATACAACACTTCCTCAGACTAAGGTCAGCAGATTTAGCAAACAAAAATACAGACTGCCCCAGTTCATTGAATTTTAGATAATAAATTTTTAAGGCTAAGTAAGTCCCCAGAATTGTATGGAACATGCTTATCCTACACAATGATATGTTGTTCACCTGAAATTCAAATTTAGCTGGGTGTCCTGTATTTCATCCGTCAGTCCTACTTCAGACCCAAGAGTAAGGTACATGTATGCACTTTGGTCAAGCAATAGGCAGAGGCGGATATCCAGCCCTGCATGACTCATTGGGTTTGGTGCACAGGTGAACACCTCTACTTCTTATATAACCTTTTTGTGTAAATTCATACTTGGCTCTGAGCCACTGTTGTCTGTAAAAGGTATACTTGTTGTGCTAACGCTATATAGGGGTGCTCTTGGGGCTTGGCTTGGCTCAACATGGCTTGACATGGCAGGTGCGCTGGTGCCCAGAGAGAGAGAGAGAGGGAGAGCCAAAGCTGTCCATCTTGCAAATGGACAGTAGGGAGCCAGGACACAGCTCGGCTTGCTTGTGCCCAGAGAGAGAAAGAGTTAAGCTGCTGACCAGCCGGCTGCACAGCTGTGTGTGGGAGCTGCAGGCTCAAGCAGCCGAGACAGGGCGGACAGCGTGAGAGAGCTAGTGCGAGTAAGCTGCTGATGAGAGCGGTCGCTGAGTAAAACCATATTCACCTGCTTATAGCTCCTGGATGTCCTTTCTGCCCATCTACCCAGTCCCCTTGGACTTCAGCATGGGCTGGACCTGGACCCCAGGACCTGATGCCAAATGAGAAGAGGAGCAGCCCAGGGATCAAGGCTGTCCCTGGTATATAAGGTGCCTTTGTGCAAATTAGGAAGAGGTGCTCCTGCAGGTGGACATTGCAGAAAGAAGTGTTCAGGGCTGATTAATTGAGACATGCTGTTCCATCTCCCCATGGAAGGGCTATGAGAACAAGGTACCTGTTCTGGGGAGACTAATTAGAGAAAAGTGTCCCTTCCTTAAGGCTGATTGGGTCACACACCTGAGCACCTGCCAGCCTCCCTTTCTCCCTCAGCCCCAACCTGTGCCTTTCTGTGGGTACACGCTGGGCACAGCAACCTTGATAAGAGCCGGGAGACCTGGAATCTAGTCTCAGCCCTGCCACTTATTTGCTAGGCTTCACTTCTCTGGGACTCATATTCCTATCCATAAGATTTAATCTAATAATCTACAGGAACAGTATTATTATGAAATTCCATTTTACAGGTGAGGAAACTGAGGCACAGGCTTTCTCAAAGTAGCTATTAAGTAGATAAGCCGGGCTTATGAACCAAGCAGTCATTCCAGAGCCTGAGCTTAATCTGTACCCCACGCTGTCATCTCACAGGGGACCCAGAAGAACATCTAACTAGGCTTGGAGGAAGTCCAGGAAGGCTTCATGGAGGTGATCTGTGAGCTGAGACTTAAGAGTGAATAGTTCACTGACTGCTGATGGAGAGAAGAAGGGCCAGCCATTCACAGCAGAGGAAAAACCTGTGTGTTGTGGCTAATTACACAAAAACCCATCTCCACCCATAAGTCATGACCCCCATGGTCCGGAAGTAACATGAATATAAAAACAGAAGACACAAGAGATTTATTAGCCATGTGGTACCCCCCCACTTCCTCCTTACCCATGTTTACCACATCATAGGAGTCAAGTATCAAGGCCAAGCCAGACTTGGAGAGATGCCAGCAGAAACATTTCATAGGTTCAAAAGGATATGAATTTCCTAGTCTCTTCCTGACCCATGACCAACTCCTGCATCCTTATACAGGTGGAGCTGGAGGTTGAGGGGGCTGTGGGGAATTTGGGAAAGAGGAGGATGAACTCCCCACAGCTCTTTTGCCCTCTGCCTGTAAGCTCAGTCTCTCTTACTCTAGTGCATTCTTGGCTCCTTGCTGAGAAATGCTTCTTATCTTGTGACTCCATTCTAATCTCAAAAATCCTGCATTTATTCTTTTTCCTAGATCTCTGAAAAAACCCAAGGTCAGGGAACATGGTTGTTTACCAGAGGCATTTAAACTGCTTATCTATAAAGGAAAGGAACAAAAGTTGACCGTTCTGGTCATCTCAGCTTAGGCAGCACAGAGGTCATGGAGAAGTTTTCATAGGCAACTGTCTCTGCTTATGGGAAAAGCTATACAGACATGCAGTTGTGCACAAGCACAGAAGTGAGGCTCAGGCTGGTGTGAAGATCAAGGACTGTAAGACTTGAGCTCTGAGATCCTGCACATGGGCATGCTACATGTGCAATAAGAATGTGGGGTATCATGATTTGAGATCCTAATATAAAGAACCAGAGGGGTAGAAACATGTCATCTTGAAACAAAAGAACACCAGTGTTCCAAAGATTGTTAATTTTTCTCCCATGCCCATTATGCCCTCCCTATAATCAATTTGTGGCACATCAGTATGGACAATCCCTCTGGGAATATCTGGTCTAGCAAACCCTAGAGAAAGAGACCACTGCCCCACAATTGATTGAGCTTTCACTCATTCTTGGAGATTTATAGTATTTTGGTTGAAAAGATAGCTGCTTTAACAAAAGACCCCCCATTCCCATTTCGAAAAATAGAAAACAAAACAAAACACCAAGCTCAAACCAGATGAAAGTGTATTTGTCTCACCTGTAACTATCTGAAGTCCATGTCACTGTGTGACTCTGCTCCATGCAGTGATTCAGGGAACCAGCTTCCTCCATCTTACTTCTGCCAACACCCAAGGTAGCACACTTAAACTTGAGTGAGCATCAGAAGTACCTGGAAGTCTTATAAACACAGATTGCTAGGCCCCACCCTGAGTTTCTGATTCAGTAAATCTGATGTAGGAACTGGGAATTTGCATTTCTAATTTTCAAGTGGTGCTGATGCTGGTGTTTGTGGGGCAGCTACACTTTTGAGAATCATTGTTCTTAGGTGTTGCTTTTGTCTTTAGGGTCACAGTACATGCTCATTGTTGCAGCTGGTGCTCTGGCTTACGGGAGAGAAAAGAGTATGAAAGAGATGGGGCCTGGTTTTAAGGCACTGGCCCTCTTATTCTGCTGATGACAACTTAGTTCCATGGCTGCCTCTGACTTCAAGAAAGGCTGGCAAATACCATGTGGCTTGGAAGTCATTTGCCCAGCTCCAAACATATAACCATGCATGAAGGAAAGAATGGATTCTATTGAGCAACTAGCAGACTTCACACAGGACTCTGCCACTTTGGGAGCAGTTTCAATTCATTTACTTAGACCAGAATTTTTATGAAGAATGTTACTTTGAAGGATACTATGTAATGATTTCCAAAGAGTATGTGCATTATTTCAACAGGAATTTTTCACAGGGAGGCACTGACAGCTATGTCTGAAGGTTTGGGGTCTGCACTTGCTGGTGAAAACATCAGAGTGTGAAGCAACTGCCAAAAAATCTCGGCTTGCCCCAGAGAAGTCACCATTATCTGGACAGCATCCGAGGAGCTTTGATCAAGAATTTCCTAAGGCCATTCCAGGGCAAGTGTGCAGCAAAGTAGGTTGGAGTTTGTATTATTTAGGGATGTGTGCGTGTGCATGTGCATGTGCATGTGTGTATGTGTGTGATTTAATTGGTTCTTTTTCTCTGGGGACACCCTTCTTACTCCCTTGATTTATTTTAAGGAATTGGCTCACATGATTGTGGGGACTGGCAAGTCTGAAACCTGCAAGGCAGGCTGGCAGGCTGGAGACCCAGGGAAGAGCTGATGTTGCAGCTTGAGTCCAAAGGCAGGCTGGAGACAGAACACTCTCCTCCTTGGGGAACCTTTGTCTTTTTCTTTTAAGCTCATCAACTTATTAGATGAGGCCCATCCACAGTACGAAGGATAAGCTGTTTTACTCAAAGTCTGCACAGCAACATCTAGGCTGGCATTTGACCAAAGAGCAGGGTATCATGGCCTAGCCAAGTTGACACATGAAATTAACTACCACATTGGTGAGAATTACACATTCTTCTTGATTAAAATGGACATTTTCTCAAAACTCTATGGGATTCCTTTGCTATCTTCTTACCTCTCCCCAGCCCGTCCCCATGCACAGACCTGCACAAACGGCTGGGCCTCACCATTCCTGACAGTGAGGAGGTCTTGAATGTACCAGGCCTAGTGAAAGACCAACACTGTCACTGGGGTGATGGCTGTCCCAGCTCCTCTTACTAGAGCCTGGCTGCGGCCTGGGTCCCCCCTCCATCTCCAGTCTCATGTTGGTGACCATGTGGATACAGCCTGGGAGCAAAGATTGGGAGGTGGTGGATGAGATAGAGCCATGTGTGTGTGTGTGTGTGGGGGGATTGTGTAAATAAGCTGTTCCTTCATATTGCCAAGGACAGTGGCCTGGGCTGGACCCCCATCCTGGCCTCTGGGGGTGGTGGCCAAACAGCTGGGAAGGTCTGAGGGTCATATTACTAGAAGGAGTTTCACCATGTTCTTCCAACCCAGGTAGTCCAGACATGTTGCATTTGGTCAGATCCCTGTTCCCAGCCCCCAACCCTGACAGCCAGTCCCTGGGAGGACATGGTTATGGGGACAAGCATGTGTGCTTCTGTTCTCTGGAACCCCTGATCCAAGCCCTCCAGACCCTCAAGGAGCCCTCGGTTGGAGGGGGTTCATTCGGTCAGTTGCCTCCCTGGAGCATCCCGGAGGAAGCAACACTTGATCCTCACAATCTTGCAAAAGATCTGGCCCCCCATGTAGCAGGCCTCACCTCCCTGCTCTAAGCCCCAGAACACACTGAACCCATCCTGTTGCCAGAACTGAACAGGGTACCAGACAGAATTCAGGGGGTCTAGAAATTCCTGTGGGTGGACTCACATAAATGCAGGAGCTCATCGACTCAGAAATACACAGAGCCATAGCTGTATAGTGATGGATAGGATTTCTCTCTCTCTCTCTCTCACACACACACACACACACACACACACACACACTTTTCTCCTCTGTGTGACACCTGTATTACCAGGCAAGGCCATCTAAGTTGTCCCTCCAATGTAAAGTCCATTGAATTTTCCTCCCTCCCTTCCTTCTATACCTCAGGGACAAAGAGTTAATTAATAACACAACTCATGTCAATTCATGACATCCTGTCATCATTGGCCCTTGAGAGTCCATCTTTCATTAACTACTGAATCAATAGAAATAATATAAAAGATGCTTAAGAAACAAATACACTCGTGACAGCCAGAGCACTGATGAATACTTATCATTACCTACGCCTTTCTCTTCTGCCATGTCTTTGACCTTCCCTTTCCCAGGTAACTACTGACCTGAATCACATCTTCATTTCCTTGCTTTTATTTTTATAAACCTTTATCAAAGCTCTATTTTCCTACAAGAAATTATTGCTTGTTGGTTTAACAGTGTGTACAAAGATTTTATGCTGCTTGTCATCTTTTAGAAGTTAACTTTTGCACTCACATTCCCGTTGTTAAGATTCCATATGTATTTCCATTGTATTGTGGAGAAGGTGAATGAAATGACTGCCCATCACTAAGGAGATACATGCTCATCTTGGCTAAATCTGGCTTTAGGTCCATCAGTAACATGGAGAAATTATTGCTTTCTGGGTATCACAAAAGCATGCTTTACAGTTCTTGCTTATTTAGCAGGCTCCATGGGTTTATCTCTGTTTTATGAAACCTGGAAAAGCATTTCCTTTGCTTTTTAAGTGATTGCAGATATTTACAATGATTGGGTCCTTATTTTGATGGCATGACTGTTTTTTATCTCCAGCATGTTTTTTTTTTTTTTTAATAAGACCTCAATCACCAGTCAAGGTCAGACAGGAGAGCAGGGCTCCCTTAGGTTGGTGAGAATGTTTCAGCTCACAGGAACATGATGTAGAGAAATCAGGTTTCCTTGTGGAGGACTGGTGGAAAAGAATGGGACACATGATGCAATCTAGTCTTTCCCAGATTTCTGGCAGCACACCCTCTGCCCTTCCACGATGACCAGATGGCCTCTTTTACTTGCCACCTTAAGATTGTGTTAAGGTTCTTTTATTCCCAGGAGCCAGCTATGTGCCTGGAGAAAGAATGCATTCCTTTACTTCTCTTGCTTAACCTTTCATTCCAATGTGAAAAAAAAAGTTTCAGGGCCAGGAAAGTGACAAAGTCACACACACACACACACACACACACACACACACACACACACACACTTTTAACCATGTCTAGCCTAAGTTTTACCCGGACCTCCGATTGGGGCAGTTGTCTCCCAGCTAGTCTCCCTGCTTTCATACAGTAAGTCCTCATTTAGCATCATCCACAGGTTTTTGGAAATTGTAGCTTTCAGAGAAGTGACATATAACAAAACCAGTGTTACAATAGGCTAATTGCTATAAATAAGAGTTGAGTTCCTGGCATACTTTTGGTCCCCAAAATATCACCAAACATCTAAATAAAGAGCAAGATGCTTCCAATATTAAACATTGGAATAAATGTAAGCTATACATATAATTAAGAAAAATTCACTTTAAAAAGTGAGATAATTACTTACCCACATATTCCAGTTCAGGGTCAAGAGTGGTCAGGGCACAAGGCCTACCCTGGAGAGGACAACATTCCATCACAGGACACACACCCACACTCATATCTGTAGACACACACATTCACTCAACATGCACACCTTTGGGATGATGGAGGAAATTCATGCAGACATGGAGAGAGCCTGCAAACTCTGCGCAGATGGTAGCCCCAGCTGGGAACTGATATTTTATTTTCCTTTCAGCGTCATAACCAAACAATGTTGAAGGAAGCGACGTTTTTGAGGATCCATTGTACTTGCCCCTCTACCATCTATTCTCAACACAAAAACTAAAGGGATCCTGTCAAACCTATGTCAGATCCTGTCTCCTCTCTGCCCAAAACTCTCCAAAGGATTCCCCTTTCAGAGGAAAAGCTGATCCCTTCTGATGACTCTATACCATCAGGCCCATTTCTGTCTCCTCTCCACTCTCTCTGGCCTCTGAATTGCACAAGCACTCAGGCTGGACACCCTCGCAGGCCCTCTGCTTTTGCCGTTTCCTCTGTCTGCAGTGCTCTTCCTACAGGTCTTTGCATAGCTCACATCCTCTCTTTCTTGCTGAAGTTCTACCATCTAAGTGACCTTACCTAGTCATCTTTTAAAAATTATAATTTCTGCTCCCCATTAAAAGTCTTCCTATATGCCTTCCATGCATTTGTTTTCTCTTTAAATCTATGATTTTTGGGGGCCAGGTGCAGTGACTCACTCCTATAATCTCAGCACGTTGGGAGGCCGAATATCTTCAAGCCATCCTCAAGGCAGGAGGATAGCTTGAGGCCAGGAGTTGAAGACCAGCCTGGGCAATGTAGTGAGACCCTATCTCTAAACAAACAAATCAACCAGCCAACCAGGTATGGTGTTGCATGCCAGTAGTCCTAGCTCCTTGGGAGGTTGAGGCAGGAGGGTCACTTGAGCTCAAAAATTTGAGCTTACAGTGAGCTATGATTGTGCCACTTGAACCCTCCCTAGGTGACAGATGAGATACTGCCTCTAAAACAAACAAACAAATGAATAAATCTATGATGCCCTTTAAACCATCTGCCATGCTCCCTATGAGTTTTCTATGCATTTACAACTTTTTCCTGTCCATCTCCCCATTTCCATCTTTCCCCATCTTCTCTCTCTAAGAAGACATATATTTTACAGTGCTAAATCTGCAGCACCCATACATCTGGCACATGGTAAGGGCTCAACAAATATTTTTTAAAAGAATAAATTAATGGAGGAGTGAATGATTTTTTTCTCTTTTCACTCTGATCTGCCTCCATGGGGGAAATCTCTTTCCTCTGACCTACTATATAACACCTACTATCTGTGATACACAACAGCAGTCCCCAACATTTTTAACACCAGGGACCAGTTGAGTGGAAGACAGTTTTTCCATGGGAGGTGGGGGGATGGTTTCGGGATGAAACTGTTCCACCACAGATCATCAGGCATTAGATTCTCATAAGGAGTGTGCAACCTAGATCCCTCGCATGTGCAGTTCAAAATAGGATCTGCAATCCTGTGAGAATCTAATGCTGTGACTGATTTGACAGGAGGTGGAGCTCAGGTGGTAATGCTCCCTTGCGGCTACTCACCTCCTGCTGTGTGGCCTGGTTCCTAACAGGCCACAGACACATACTGGTCCACAGCACGGGGGTTGGGGACCCCTGATACACAATCTCTTACCGAGTATAAATCTGTCTCATGTTATTCTTTTATTATTACACATCAGCCATCAGTGTGTCTTCACAGCTGGAACATGAGGGCCTCTGGACCAAGCATCATACTGTCTCCTGCAACGCCGCCCTTCTCTCTGTACGTATAAGAGCGTATGGCTCTTTCTCACATAGCACAACATGTTCAAAAGAGGCCTCTCAAAGAACCATCGCAGATTGAGAGGGAGAAATGCCTGGAGATTGCAGTGCAATGTGTCACATTACGGCCACGTCCTATGGAGACTGTATAGGGTGAGACAGTTGCTTCCCAAGTGTGGTGCATGTGCCAGTCAGTGGCGGTTGTAAGGTGATTTAGGTGAATGCATACCTTTCTGGTTTTGTGGTTTTTTTTTTTTTTTTTTTTGAGACGGAGTTTCGCTCTTGTTTACCCAGGCTGGAATGCAATGGCGCGATCTCGGCTCACCGCAACCTCCGCCTCCTGGGTTCAGGCAATTCTCCTGCCTCAGCCTCCTGAGTAGCTGGGATTACAGGCACGCGCCACCACGCCCAGCTGATTTTTGTATTTTTAGTAGAGACGGGGTTTCACCATGTTGACCAGGATGGTCTTGATCTCTTGACCTCGTGATCCACCCGCCTCGGCCTCCCAAAGTGCTGGGATTACAGGCGTGAGCCACCGCACCCAGCCTTGTGTTTGTTTTAATGTATATTAGAGATTTAACAAGCACATAAAACCCAAGATCTTGTGGATATTACTGCTTGGGAATATTTTCCTTTTAAAATAAATTGTAAAACATGTATGTGGATTTAAAGAAAATCATCCATAAGTAGCAGTATAGGTGTTAAGGGCTGAATTGTGTCCTTCAAAATTCCTGTGTTGAAGTCTTAATGCCTGGTACCCCAGAATGTGACAGTGTGGGATAGGATCTTTAAAGAGGTGATTGAGTGGAAATGAGGCCATTAGGGTGGACCCTACCGAAATACAACTGACGTCCTTATAAGAAGAGATTAGGACTCAGGCACACACAGAGGGCTAGACGTGAAGGTACAGGGAGAAGGTGGCCATCTATAACAGAAGCCAGGGAGAGAGGCCTCAGAAGAAACCCTCCAGCTGACACCTTGATCTCGGTCTGTAGCCCTCAGAACTGGGAGACCATACATGTGTCGTTTAAGCCACCTGGTCTGTGGTACTTTGTACGGCCCCTCAGCAAAGGAATGCAATAGGTAACATGCAGAAGTGGCAAAGATTGCGAAGGTGGAACCCAGGTGACTAAGTTTAGGGAAAATGTATCAGGCTTGATTAGAAACCCAAGTGGCAAAGAGTGTGAAGGTGGAACCCAGGTGACTAAGTTTAGGAAAAATGTATCAGGCTTGATCAGAAACCCAACTTTCCCAGTACCCAGCTGTGTGTGCCTCAGCAAAATCTTAGCCTTTCTGAGTCTCAGTGTTTAGTTTTAAAGAATGGGGCCGATAGCAACCACTTGGCCAGGAAGTTGTAAGGATTAAAAGTGCCATTGTGTCTTAAGAGCTTGGTGATCAATAAATGGCAGTCTCATTACGAGAAAGCAGGCGCTGAGGGGGTTAGGAACGTGTCCTTTAATTTCGGTGCCCAAAAGGCAGAATCCCGGGCTTCCTTGCCCCCACAGTCCAGGCCTGCCAAGGTCTGTGACGTTGGTGGTCCCAGAGGGGGCTTGTGGTGCTGAGGGTGCACCTAAGGAGGTCACTTCTTAGTCCTCCAGAAACAGGGAGGCAGACATTCTTCCCATTTTATGTCTAGGGAAATGGAGCCTCGGAGCTGGGCGGTAATCAGCCCCACGCCTCTCAGGTGACTAGGACCAGAGTGAGGACGCCGAGCCCAGAGCCCGTGGGCGGTGCCCTGGGCCGCGCATGGGCGCCCTGGCTGCGGCCTCCAACTCTGAGACGCGAGTTTGCAGGACGCTCCACCCCTTCCCGCCCGCCCCAGGGAAGGGGAGGAGTCCTCGTCGCACGGACGCCGCCGTCGCCACAGCAACGCGGCCATACTGCGCCCAACCGACTTAGCGGCCCGGGTCCGCGGCCCGGCGTGGGCCTCGCGGGCAGAGTCGGAGCCATGGACAGCCTCTACGTGGAGGAGGTGGCCGCCTCCTTGGTCAGGGAGTTCCTCAGCAGAAAGGTAACGGCTCGCCCCCTCCAAATGCCGGGCAGTGGCTCTAATTTGGGGGGACTATCGGGGTCTTTGCACCTTCAGGAAGGGAGCCCGTCCCCTGCCTGCTGCCTGCTCCTGAGATGCCCCAAAAGAGCGCCGCTTTCCCAGGACAGGGGAAACTACATTTCCCACGAGGCGTTTCTGCGGTCGCCACCAGGCGCTTCTGCAAGGCAGGATTTGAGCCCCGTTTGCTGCCCTACTGGGGCATCCGCGCTCTGAAGCGGCTTCAGCTGGGGAGGGGCTCCGGGGCCGCGTCGGGCAGGCCTGCGCCCCAGCCTGGCTGCTGGCCTCCGTGCGCGAACCACGCAAGTCGGGGTCCCGCTCAGAAAGAACTTCTCCCCAGAGGAAACCCCAAAGGCCCAGAAAAGTTCTTAACAGTCAAGCCCTTAGTCATTTTAGTCAACAGTGGGAATTCCAGTGGTTGCTTCAGTTTTTGTAAGTTTTCCTATTTTGTCCCAGGAGAGTTTTTGCAGTGTTCACAGCTGGGAAGGTCCTTGGCTGTCCATCCACCCTCAGGGTGGAGATGGGGACGTCGGTGGGGAAGGAGCTCGCTGGGGATCTTGGCATGGTAGTAGAGGGGGACACCCATCAGTTCATTCGCTCTGGATTTGGCTATCCTTGCATGTCATACTGTGCTAGGGCTCTGGGCACTTGTCTGGTATGAAAACATACACGTAATTTTTTGAATGGAAAAAAAGGGAAGGACTTTGAAGTCAAATGGAGGGGGTTCAAATATTTGCTACTAGTTTGCAGCGTGAATCTGGATGCTTTACTCATCGCCTCAATCTCCTTATCTGTAAAACACGATAGAATAAGACCCTTTTCAGATTTGTAATGAGGATTAATAATTACATGTAGGCTAGCATTGGATCTGACATATAGATACAATGTGCACTTGGGTGTTCAACTTTATACCTCCCCCCACCCTCACTGTCTCTGACACCAAACAGGTGTCCCTGAAGTGCACCTGTTTGGGAAGTGTCTTTGTGTGTTTTTATCATTTATTTGAAAAAAATTTTAAATGCATTTGGCTGTGTTTAAATGCATCTGCCCTGTTTTTATGGCGAATTGACCTTCCACCACCAAGTCCTGGCTGCATATTGGATATCAATGACACACCCTGGGAAGCTGACTGTTACCATCATTTAAGCCTGGGTCACTGAATAAAACTCTTAGAGAGGGCTTCTTCATGTTCTTTCTTTCTTGAGTATAGATGAAATCCATTGTCCTCACTGACATCTGAGCCTGCCTTGTAGCTTGACCCCAGCTTACCATCTCAATCTCATTTCCAGCCTTTCCCATGTCCACTCCACATCTGCCCCACCCCCTCACCCCGCCACTTGACATGGCCAAGTTCTCCTGGTCGCTTCTGCTTCCCATGTTTTATCTGGGCACACTAAGGCCCTAAGAGTAGAAAGGAGTTGCCCGTAGTTATTCAGAAAGTCACAGGGAGCTGGGACTGCAGCCCAGGGATACTGCTTTCTCATCGCCTTCAGTTCCAGGCAGAGACCACATGCTCCTCCCAGGGTTTTGCACAAGCAGTCATTGCACCCAGCAGTAGTAACTAAGAGAGCTGCCACCATGGTGCCAGGTATCTTCTAGGTACAGGTTCGTTTTCTCAGATCCTTGTAACAGTCCTGAAAGATAGGTGTAAGTATTCCCTTTCACATAAGAGTATCGTGAGACCAGGAGGCCAAGAAACTGCCCAGGGTGAGCGGGTCAGACCATGTCATTCCCCTGCTCAAACCCCTCTACTGGTTTCCCATTGTAATTAGACTATGAGTCTCTCTATGACTTGGCTTTGGCTACCCTCAGACCTCATCTGTGACTGCTTGCTCCACCCTCTACCCTCCAGCCACCTTGGCCTGCTTGAACTCACCAAGTGTGGTCTGCCCTCAGGGAGAGTCACCATAGTCTCCTGGAGATGGCAGGGTACACTGAGGCGACTCTTCTGCTGCCCTGGCCTCTTGGGTCTGTGGCTCCACTCCTGCTGTGACTGTGCCATCCTCCTCTGCCACCTTGCTCCATGGTCATGAGCTGGGATTTTCATTACCAATACTGTGCCCTTTCTGTAATCTCAATTCCAAGCTTCCCACCTGTCCATATTTCCAGCTTTTTCCCCTTCCTAGCCCCACGTAAACTCCTCTCCAGCCATACCCATCTATATTGCTTTGTTCCTGCCAACTTTTCACAGTTCCTCTGGCCCGCCGTAACCCTGCCTACTTCTCACCCACGCATTGTTGTAATTGCACCCTCCATAACAGGCGCAGCTCTTTTGCCATTTTCTCTCTTCATCACTTTCTGACAGTAAAATTCCATTCGTCCTGCTCCACACTTGCACCCATAGAGCTGAATGGGATTGGAGAAACACATACCACCATGTTGATGTTGTCACTCTAGGTCCATAGCCACCCGCCCCTATGATACCTTATGGGTGCTGCCTACCTGGTTTCAACTCTTCAGTCTGTTCACCTCTCAAATCCTGGATGACCGTTTCACACCTCCTCTCTCCTCAAACCCTGAAGCTCCTTCCCCATCTAATTTCACTGAGAAAACAGAAGCCATGAGAGAAGTCCAACAGGCTCCCCCCACCACACTTACTAGCCTTCCTAGGCCTGCACCGTTCACTCTGCTCTCTCTGGTGTTCCTGTGGATGAATTCTCCACACCCCTGGTTAGGCCCACCCCTCCATGTATGCCTGCCTTGTCCTGTGTGCTCAAAGATGTGGCTGTCTCCTGCACCATGCATTTCCCTCCTCTACTAGTTACTTCTATCAGCACATACACATTGCGTTCCTGCAGAATCCCATCTTGACCCTCAAACCCAGCTACAGGTTTATATTTCCCCCCTTTGTATAGAAACCCCAGAAAAGAGCAGTGTCTACTCTCATTTTAATTCTTTTCTCTGCTTTCTCAAACCCATTCTAATCAGACTTTTGTCCCCATCATTCCATGGAAACAGCTCTTGTTAGGGCTATTATTAACCTGGAGTTGTTAGTCCTTGCCCTTCTTGATCTAATGATTATGTTTGTCACAGTTGATTGTGTTTTCTGCTTGTCTCCTAGGAGACTGCCCTTCTTAGCTTTCCTCCTGCCCCTCTGGTTGCTCCCTTCATAGTCTTTGCTGGTCCCCTTTGTTTCCCTTTTCTGTGCACTCTGGTGGGCTCAAGGACTTAGTTTATGATTCTCTTTTCTTTTGTCCATTCACTCTCAAGATGTCTCAGCCAGTCTTGTGGTCTATATGCCGACAGTCTATATGCTGAAATTCCCAGATGTCTATCTCTAGCTGAGACCTCTCCCTGAACTCTTGAATTCTTCTGACTGCCTAGTCTACATTTCTACTGGGATGGCTTACAAGCATCGTAATATGTCTCTGATAGTGTTTCTCCTCACACTTCAGACACCAAATGTATGGGGAATTTTTCCTCCACACAAACTAAATCTCCAACTCCCGAGACACTAACTGGGTGTCATACAATTCAGTTCCATGCTGAAACTACCTGGAGTTAGTGGAGACCCTGCAGGTTAAGGTCTCAGTCTCATCCCCACCTCAGATGCCAGCCAGAAGTCCCAAGTTGCCACCTGAACTTCTGACCAACTAGCTATAAATTGAGGGTTTCCATAGCCCCCTACACAGTTTTAATAATGTTCTAGAATGGCTCACAGAACTCGGAGAAACACTTTTCTTACATTTACCAGTTTATTATAAAGGACACAATTCAGGAATAGCCAAATGGAAGAGATGCATATGGCCAGGTGGGGGGTCAGGGAACTTCATGGCCTCTTCAGCATGCCGCCCTCTCAGCACCAGCCTGGGAGCTCTCTGAACCCCATCGTTCAGGAAATTTTATGGTGATTCTGTTATATAGGAATGTTCGATGGAATCAATGACTATTGGTGATGAGCTCCATCTATAGCTCCTCTTCCCTCTCTGGGAGGTTGGGAGGTAGGGCTGAAAGTTCCAGCCCTCTAATCAAGGTTTGTGACCAGCCCCTGTCCTGAAGCTGTTTAGGGGTCCCCAGCCACTAGTCATCACATTAGCATACAGAAAACATTCTTATCATCCTGGAGATTCCAAGGGTTTTAGAATCTATGTGCCAGGAACTTGGGACAAAGAACAAATATTTATTTATCATAATAGTCAAAACTCAATTTCTGATTTCCTGTTCCTCCTGTGCCCATTGCAATACATGGCATCTCTGTCCTTCTAATTGCTTGGGCCAAAAACTTTGGAATTATTCTTGGCTTTTCCCATTCTTGTGCACATCATATCCAGTCCGTCAGCAAATCTGTTGGCTTTATCATCAGAGCGCATACAGAATGTAGCCACTTCTTACCACTTCTGTTGCAAACACCTTGCCCCAAGCCACCCCTGTGTTCATATGTTGTGAATTGTTCAATAGCTTCCTCAGTGGTTTCTGTTTAATCTCCTGCCTCCTACAGTTTATTTTCAACCTAGCAGCTGAGTGATCTTTTAAAAATATATCAGTTCAAAATAGCAGCCTTCCCATTTCACAAAAGCCCACAAGGCCTTTCTTTATGAGGCTCTGGGTGACTTCCGACTTCCTTACTTCCTTTCCCCTACCATGCAGCTCTAGATGCACTGGTTTTTGCAGCTGGCGCGGGGCCTTTGGACTTGCTGTTCCTTGCCTGGAGCACTTTTCTCCCAAGTGTCTGCGTGGCCTCCTCTTTTGATTCCCTCATCAATCAGTGCTGCCTTTCCTGACCACGTTTGATAAAGTAGCAGCTTATCCCCACACCCACCCCAGCCCTCTCTGTCTCCTTATCCTACGTTGTATGTTTTTCCCCCCATATCATACTGTACTTGTTGTCTCTTCCCCTATAGAATGCAAACTCCCTGAGGACTGGAACTTTGATCTGTTCACTCCTCTGCCTCTAGCAACTGGACTTATGGACTAGTGGTCCATTCCCTTTGTTTCACAGATAGGGAAACTGGAGAGGAGTGAGCATGTGGATGATGCTGAGCAAACAGCTGACCGTCTAAAACAGTGCCCTTTGTCCTTGTCTTCCCTCCTGCTTTGTCTCCCTAGTGGTGGATATTAGCAGCTGTCTATAGTAGTACACTATACATTTATTGTCTGCTTTCCCAACAGAACATCAACTGTATTCCTTCTGTCTCTCCTGCATCTAGAACAGAGCCTGGCACATAGGAGGTGCATGACAGGCGTTTGTTGGGTGAATGAAGTTTGAGTGGGCTGGATGGGACTGAGGACTGCCTGACTCCTGAGGGTACCCTTGTTCCCTACCCCAGTGGTTTCTCTCTCTCTCTCTCTCTCTCTTTCTTTCTTGTCCTTCTTTCCTTCTTTTTATTGAAGAGATAGGATCTCCCTCTTTCATCCAGGATGGAGTGCAGTGGTATAGTCATAGCTCACTGTCGCCTTGAAGTCCTGAGCTCAAAGATCCCTCCTGCCTTGGTCTCTTGAAGTTCTGGGACTGCAGGCCTATGGCATCATGCCCAGGCCCCCATAGTTTACAAATGCTGGTGTGCATCACACTGTAGGGCTGGGGCACGGGTGGGGTTTGTTAAATGTGCCAGGGCTTGCTGATTTGAGCTGTTAACAGACATAAAGAGTTATCCGTCAGAGAGGGACCCTCGTTATAGTGTGTTCCACATCGCTTTGACTGGAGGGAAAGCCATGGTTAAGCCCAGATGAAACGTGGGTGGTTGGTTTTGAACCCCACCTTTCCTTCAAATGGACTCTTCCCAATGCACCTAATCCACCTTTTTTTCCAACACATAGTGTCCATTTATTTCCATTTTCCCTTCCTTACGGCCTCCTCTTTCCTGTTTGTTTCAAAGTTGTGTTCTTACTTTTAGTTTCCCAAATTGGCCTTCTTACCTAAGCTCATGGTGGGTGTGGGTTTTGTCTTGTTTCCCCAGCATCTAGACCCTCTGTAAAATTCTGAACGCAAAGGCTCTGAGAGAAGCTGAAGCCTGTGTAGCACTGGGGGTCTGGAATCCTTTAAGAGCAAGGAACACTCCTAACACCAGGCGGAGCTGTTGGTGAGGCGTCTTCCTGCCTCTAGCCATTTGACAATCACCATGGCCCAGTGAGGTGGGCAGAAAGCAACTGCTGTGGTTGTTTTTCAAATGGAGAAGCCAGGCGTTTGTGGGGAACAGGACATTCACTTCCCCAACCCCAGATTTGCCATTGCTAGAGCACACCTCAGTTGGGCCTTGAACCTTGGTCTTTGGGTAGTTCGGGGTGGGATGATGGAAAGTGGTTTTGCTGGTGATTTAGCAGACATTTACCAAGAGCTTCCCATGGGCCTGGGTCCCAGAGTCACGGACTCACAGGCTGGGATGGTTACAACCCCTGCCTGTGATGTAATTCCATTGTGTTACCTTGGGTAAGTCAACCCCATCTCCTGGTTTCCCCATCTGAGAGTGAAGGGAATGAATATTAGCCATGTTTTTTCTTTTGTTTATTTTTAAAGCTTCATATGTTATGGTTCCAAATATAGGGCCAAACCCAGGACTCCTGTGTGGGAGCTCTGAACTCACTCCTTATTTGTGAAATGGGCTGAAAACTTCAGCCTTCACTTAGCCCATAGGGCTGTTGTAAGAATCAGAATAATATTAATAATTGCAGAGGTGATGTCAAGTGTAAAGGTTATGTGGGAGTTATCTTGGTGAACATCAGGAGTCTTTTGCTTGTGCTTTATGAGAACAGCAGGCTTTGATTTAAGATGGCAAACAGTGATTCAGATTTCTTCCCTCAGGGCTTAAAGAAGACATGTGTGACCATGGACCAGGAACGCCCACGCTCTGACCTCAGCATAAACAACAGAAATGATCTTCGAAAGGTTTTGCATCTCGAATTTCTCTATAAGGAGAACAAGGTACGTGCTTTCTAAGGTGTGGTGGGGAGTCTTGGAACTGAGTTTGGCGCTGTCAAAGCACTCATGGGCCCTGCCAGTGACAGGAGAGGCTTGAGGAGCTGCTGGCCTGCCACACTCGCGTTCAGGGAGAAAGGGACCCCCTCCAAGTGCGGACAGATCCCCAGCAGGAGTGAGTTTTCCACCTTGGTCGGCTGGTGCTGCCCACTGGTGTGTTGCGTGTGTGTGGTTGTCGGGCTCATTTTGAACAGAGCCAGTGACAGTGCTCCCTCTTCCCCACACAAGGCTATTTTTAGTAAGACTGTGCTTAAGAATATAGTATCTAGTTATACTAAAATTTTCCATTCCCCGCTTGTGTAAGAGTTTCCTTCTTCAGTTCTGAGTAATACCTTAGTCTTGAATCTCCTGTGACATATAATTTAGGTAGAGGAGGGAATTGGGTTCAGCTAACCCAGGTGCATTAGAGTCAGGAAAGCAAATGGAACTGCATTTCCGTGGGCGGGAAAGGGGGCTTCTCTGATCCCCCAGACTTGATCTCCCCCAACCTGCTGTTACAGGCTTTCGTGGCACCCTACAGGTTTCCTGTTTTTGTGTTTATCACATTGGCAATAGAATATGTGATTTAAAGTTAATATCTGCCTCCCCCAATACCTTGGGCACAGCAGAAGCCAGAAATGCAGTCTTTTTTGTTCACGATTATATCCCCATACATAAAGTGCTGTCCAATGACATAGTGAATAGTCAGTATATATTTGCGGAATAAATGAACGAATGACTATACAGTTGAACAAAGCTGCACTTTCTATTTAATTTTTTTCATCTATTATGAAGACAGAAAAAGAATTGGCCATCCAGCAAATGTTGCCTTGTGGTTGGGCATAGTGTCAGAGTCAAAAAGAAAATGATATAGTTCAGCATTTCTCACCATTTTTAAAAAAAGCAATAAAATGATATCTCATATAGAATTTCAATAGGCAAAGCAAAGAAGGGAAAATGCCCCATTTGAAGTTGGGAAAAGGAGGTCTTGCCTTCTCGGCTAGCCTCTCAGGGTCCAGCTTTAAACTACGGATAAATTTCCTCTTCTCAGGAGAGAGCTGTGAGCCAGACAGAGTTGGCTATCCAAGGTCTCACAGTCAAGTTATTAGATGAGGCTAGAATCAGCTGTTTTGATTCCCAATCCTATTGTAGGAGTGATGAGGCTGGAATCAGCTGTTTTGATTCCCAATCCTATTGTAGGAGTGATGGTCAAGCATATTTTAATTGTAATCCTTTTTTCAGATGGGACTTTAGCAGATTGTATTGGTATGGTGGTGGGACCAAGGCTATTTTTTGAGACACCCAGAGGATCCTCCGAACCACTTGAAAACTATGCAAATATGTGTCATAGGCCAGGAAGGAAGCTAGGCCAGGCTTCCCTCAATAAAGTGAAGGATGGAATTTCAGGCAAACATACAAACTAAAAACAGGTGGTACCTGCAGGAGCACTCAGGACACCAGAAATTCTCGTGTTCCCATTTGAGGAGAAATAGGCAATGGCAGCCCGGTGAAATGTATCAGAGGCTCAGTGAAGATATCAAATAGAAGGCCTTTATCCTCTGGGTCCTGGGGTGGCACACAGGCACCTCTAGCTCCTGTCCTTAGCAGGTACTTTCTAAGTCCTGTGGAAAGAATGTTGACCCAGGCAGCAGATGCTTTGCAGTCCTTTGTCTGCTGTATTCCAAGGCAGGAGAGTGGACTGTATACTTAAGGAGAATTTTGCACCTAGAATAAGATAGCTACCCAGAAATTTCAATTAACCATTCTGGTTACATTGAACTTTTAACATAAATGTACCTCATCTAATTTCCCAAAAGTGTCTTTGGCATTCAAGTTATTTTTATTCCCTCACTATAATATAGTCTCCCTAAAGTAGTTGTTATCTTAAGATACTTAAGATATTTTCATGAGCTACTGATAAGTGCCCTGATTTATACAACAATCATTAGCTGTTATACAATGAATTGGCATGTATATTTTACAGGAAAATTACTCATTAGTCTATCACATAATAATTTTGACATTCACTCAGCACAAAGCCTGATTCTGGGAAAGCCCTGCAATTTTATGTTAATATTTCCAGTAACTTGTTTTAACCTATTAGGTATAGGATATATAAAAATGCCTATGTAAATTGAGATTTTGAAAAACAATATCTAGATTCATACATAGGCTGTGCCTACTGTGAGCCAAGTGATATAAAAAAGCATAAGGTATAATCAGGCAATTCAGGGTCCTAAGTCTCTCTTATTGAGAGAAAAAGCAAGAAGGCTACAATAAATATAGTCTCTTTCCTCTAACTCTCTTCATTGTAAGCTTCATTTAATCTTAGACAAAATAGTTTCTGTTTTTATCTCTGCCTGAAAAAAATAGTAAAACTGTCCCAGATTTTGTCTGATGAATCTGCTGGGTTTGTTCTTAGTCCATGGGCTGTGGGTCTTAGTCCCAGAGTCCTGCTGCATAGATGAGAAGAGTAGGAAGAGGAAGGCTTGGCATGCCCTGAGGGCCTGCTCTGCCAAGCTCCAGGTCAGGTGCCTTGCTACTCTGCAAAATGTCTAGCCACGGCTCGGCAGGACCTGGGTGTTCCTGGGCGAGTGGGTTGGGGACTGACACATGGCTGGGTCCCTGAGGCCAGCCTGCATAGTGTTGCATGAATGGCTGTGTCTATCCGGATTACTTAGGGGAATTTAAATCTTTGCTATTCTGATTTAGTGTCAGTGGGACGTGAGAATCTGCATTTTTAAAAAACTTCTAAAAGGAACATTTTGAGTAGGCAGGGCTGGAAAATACTGGTGTCATTTAATTCCAAATTACTGAAGACTTTCATTTGCCTTTTGTTTTTAAAGTTGGGATGTAAAGTGAGTTGGTCCTGACTGCCTCTGTGCTCTTCACATTAATCATCTGCTTCAGTTGTCTCTGTCATCGCTACTGTCAGTGTTAGATGCAGGGCTTACAAACTAAAAAAAAATTCAGACCCCAAGTACTTATGAATCTGTAGGGTTAGCGTTCCCTACAGACTCCGATTTTTAAATGAAGGGATATATATTTTATAAAATTATTCCTTAGAGCAAAAAGGAGGAAATTTGCTTGGGCATGCCTCTATTTCTGTCACATTGTATTCCAATTATTTTTTGAGTGGGCTGTCTCATGCATTGGATGCTAGTTCTTTTAGGGTAGAGATTTTGTTTTTATCTCTGTGTCCCAGTCCAACACGCTACCTAACATATAATACATGGCCAGTAAATGTTGGCTGAAAGCTTGTTTGAATGAGGGAAAAGTTGATAAGCTTACTCAAAGAAGTGGGATAGTTGTCTTTTCCACTCTTCCCTGAAGCTGTACATATAATTAATGACTTTTTTTTTCTCTCCCAATGATAGGCAAAGGAAAATCCTCTGAAAACGAGCCTTGAACTCATCACCAGATACTTTCTGGATCACTTTGGAAATACGGCTAACAATTTCACTCAAGAAACCCCAATCCCTGCACTCTCAGTTCCAAAGAAAAATAACAAAGTGCCATCGAGATGCTCAGAGACCACACTGGTAAATATATATGACCTTTCAGACGAAGATGCAGGATGGAGAACATCGTTGTCAGAAACAAGCAAAGCCAGGTATCTTTTCCCATTATTCCGTTTATTACTTACCTATTGCTGCCATAACAAGTTACTATATACTTCATGGTTGTTTCGGTCACTATTCTCCAGAGGAACATAATTAATACGGTCTACACGTGTGTGTGTGTGTCTATATGCATATGTACCTGTATGTATATATAAAGAAGTGTGGCTAGGTGCAGCGGCTCACACCTGTAATCCCAGCACTTTGGGAGGCTGAGGCAGGAGGATCATTTGAGGCCGAGAGTTCGAGTCCAACCTGGATAACATAGAGAGACTCCCATGTCTACAAAAACTAAAAACAAATTAGCTGGGGTGGCAGTGTGCACATATAGTCCCAGCCACTCAGGAGCTGAGGCAGGAGGAACACGTGAGTCTAGGAGTTCGAGGCTGCAGTGAGTTAGGATCACACCACTGTAGGCTAGCTTGGGAGATGGAGTGAGAACCTGTCTCTTAAGAAAAAAAAAAAAAAGGCGTATTTTAAGGAGCTGGCTAATGGGATTGTAAAGGCTGGCAAGTCTGAAATCTGTAGGGCAGGCTGGAAATCTGGAAACTCAGACAGGATTTTTATGTTACAATCTTGAGAAAGAATTTCTTCTTTGAGAAGCCTCAGATTTTGCTCTTAAGGCCTTCACCTGATAGGATATGCCCCACCCACATCATTGAGGGTAATCTGCCTTACTTAAAGTCAACTGATTGTAAACATTAATCACATTTACAAATGCCTTCCCAGCAACAGCTAGACTGATACTTGAGTCAACAACCGGGTACCACAGCCTAGCCACATTGGCATATAAAATTTAATCCTCACAGTGGTTAAAGCAATACTAATTTATTCTCTTACAGTTCTGGAGGCCAGAAGTCTCACTGGATTAAAGACAAGGTGTCAGCAGGCCTGGTTCTGTCTGGAGGTTCTGAGGGGAAAATCCATTTTCTTTTCTTTTTTTTTTTTTTTTTTTTTTTTTTAGCTTCCAGAGGCCACCTGTGTTCCTTGACTCATGGCCCCTCCTTCCATTTTAAAGCTCATCACTCCAGCCTCTGCTTGTGTTGTTATACCTCCTAACTTTACTGCTACCTTTCACCCTCATGTTTCCTTCTAAGAAGGACCCCTGTGATTACATTGGGCACACCAGATAATCCCATTTGAAGACTCTTAATTTAATCACATCTGTAAAATCCCTTTTACTATGTAGCTAACCCACTTCTGTAGTTATCCATAAGTGGGTTAACTTATGGTTAACCCACTTATGCCCAGGGTTCCATTATTGGAACACTAAATATGTGGGAGTTATTTATATTGTACTGCTCAAGGTCATCACCAAGATCTGATTTTTCATTCATGCAAAAATTCAAAAAATTGCAACCTCTGGCATAAATGGGTTAACAGATTCCAGGAATCAGGATGTGAGTATCTTTGCAGGGGCCACTGTTCAGCTTCCTGCACTCTGTGTTTTCTAAATCTCTGCCATGGAGTGCTGTTTTTTTCCTGTTGAGGCTGTGAGAATGGACTGCTTTGAGATGGAGAACAGTTACGACTAGCTTTATTTTAAATTCCATGACCGTAAGGTTCAAGCGCTTGCTTTATTTGATTTTCTTAAAAAGAGGGGTATGGTATTCTACAAGGCAACAAAACACTGTAGAGATGGGAAAAAATCTGAAAAATAAGCCCTTTTAAAAATCTTAGGAAGAAAATGAATTGGCATTCTTGATTTAACCTCTATTATTTGGGAAACAATTAAATTATGACCTTAAGATACTGCAGTCCCCAGTAGTGAGCTTAACTTCCTGGGAATGGGTGCTTTCTTCTGGTTCCATTGAAAAGCGTTTCCCTTCCTGAGGGTCGCTGAAGCTCAGGGCATGGGTGTCCAGCTGCCAAAAGGTGGGACCATGACAAGCATTTAGCACAAGGATTTGGAGGTGTAGGGTTGTGAGGGGCTATAAAGCAGCTCTTCCTCCAAAGTACTTACTGCCTGGCTGGGAAGTGAAATATTTCTGATACAATAAAAAAGCAACTAGGAAGTTGAAGCTCCTGAGTCCCACCCAGTCACCCAAGCCAAAAATGTGGGTGTTCTTGCCTCCACCTGTCATCTTCTGCATCTGTGAGTCCTGTGAGCTCTGCACCCATAGTGATAGTAGGCACTTTCCTTCTTTCCTCCTTTCTCTGCCCACTGCAAGAGCCTCAGTTCACGCTCCCATCCTCTTTTCCTGGCTAACTTCCACAGCCCCTTCCTGGTCTCTAGGCCTCCTAGTGATCTTCCCCTCAAATCCGCCCTTGCCCTAAAATAGTGTGAGCTTTCCACAAAAGGAGTCTGGCTATGCCGCTCCCCTGCTGAAGGGCTTCAGATATTCCTTGCTGCTTTCCGGATAACCTCCTTAGAATACCATGCAAAATCCCATTCCAGAGCAGCCCCACTTCTCCCCGGAGCACCTCCTGCCTTAGAGGCCTGCCTGCTGGGGCTGGGCCCTGTCCTGAGGACCTCTTCTCTCCTGATTGGCTCAGACTCAGGTGCTGCTTTCTCTGGGAGCCTTTTGGGATTTCTTTAGGCTGGTTCCAGCCCCTTTCCTTGACATGCCACAATCACAGTACACATGTGATTGCCTGCCCACATGTGATCCAGTCCCTGGCAAGCAGCTTGGCATAGGGTAGGGGCGATACTTATTTATGCCAGAGCCCAGGGGTAGAAAATAGTTGAGTCTGTGTCATAGGAGTGCTGGCTTATGGGTGATCAGAGGTAAGATTTGCTTTGGCCTAGGTCTCTGGCTTTGTCTCGTGGGCTCTCTCACTTCCTTTGTTCTTTCTTGCTCTCTTCCTGTCCCTCGCTGTCTCTCTCGCTCTCTCTCTCTCTCTCACACACACACACACACACACACACACACACAGCCATTGGCACACTGACTCCAGCTTTAGCTGAACAGTGGGGGAATGCTGAGTTTGCACTAGGTCTTCTGGACACCTCTCAGTGGTGTCAGGCAAGGCTGGACTCCACATACCCCATGACTGTCCTGAAGGGTTATAGTTTCCCATCATCATTCAGGCCCGGAAAACTGAGGATGCTCTTTAGTCTTAAGGACTTGAGGGATCCTGTTTTGGATCATCACCTATGAATTTGTTTGCTTGTTTACTTGTCTTATTTTGTAGGGCAGACTTGCCCCGATACCAGAGTATTTTCTTTTCCTTATCTTTCATGATAAAGTGCTGGGTGATTAGAAGTCATCGTAGATTGATTAATGGACTTGCTTTGAGTACCCATTGAATGTGGAATTTGCTGTCTTTGCTACTGATTCCCTTTGGGGAGTCTGTTTTAATGGAAATACTCCTTTTTTACAGGCATGACAATCTTGATGGAGATGTACTTGGTAATTTCATATCATCTAAAAGGCCCCCACACAAAAGTAAGCCTAGGCAGACGGTCCCAGGTGAAACTCCTACGTTGGCTTCTGCATGGGAGAAGATGGACAAGCTTCACTCGTTGGAGCCTTCCTTGGATGTGAAGAGAATAGGAGAGAATTCCAGGCCAAAGTCTGGTCTGACTGTGCGAGGCATGGTGACTGGGCCCATCGCCAGCTCCCCACAGGTGGGGCTATTGCTCTTTCTGTTGTTATGAGACTGAAGGCTGAGGACTGGGCCAGGCCTAAGGCATTCTTTGGTTTATTTGGGGTACCCCACAGGATAGTCCAAGAAGGGAGCCTGTGTATGGGGATGGGAAGAAAACTCCTTCTGTTTTCTCTCTGGCTCTACTGTCAGTGCCCCATGGGGCCTTGAGCAGGTCTCCTTTCCTGCCCTTAGCTTACCCATTTTGTCTGTAAGATTTTCTATTCCTCTGCTGGGTGAGAACACCTACTCAGCTTTGTCTTTGTAATTCAGGAGTGGGGAACCTATCCAGGTTTAGAGAGTATCTTTAGGCCGGACGCAGTGACTCATGCCTGTAATCCCAGAACTTTGGGAGGCCAAGGTGGGAGAATTGCTTGAGCCTAGGAATTTGAGACCAGCCTGGAGCCTGGGCAACATAGGGAGACACTTGTCCCACCACCCTACCTCCACAAAAAATAAAAAAGTTAGCCAGGTGTGGTGGTGTGCGTCTGTAGTCCTAGCTACTCTGGAGGTTGAGTGGGGAGGATTGCCTGAGCCTGGGTGGTTGAGGCTACAGTGAACTGTGATCATGTGACTGTACTCCGGCGTGGGCAAGAGTAAGGCCCTGTCTAAAAAAAAAGAAAAAGAAAAACAGCATCTTTAAAAAAAAAATTTTAAACACAATAGTTAAAAGGGAATAAAACCCCAATCCTTATAGTTTCATTTATTCTGCTTTTTTCTCTTTCAAAAAAATTCTAAAAATTTCACATTGTTGTTTTATAGTCTTCCTTACGGGGTGACCATGGTAGAGTTCATTAGGCAGAGAGACGAAACCAAATCAGAAACAAATGTAAAAGAAGTTTGCAATACAACAAATGGAAAAGCAAAGCAAAAGCAAACACCAAACTCAAAATACCATATCAGTCACGTCAGGGAGTCTGAGCCAACCAAAACTAGGGTGTCTGTGTCCACCTGTGCTCTCACTCACCAGCTGTATGTTTAGATGTGGGCGTAGGTGCTGGCACTGTTCTCCCAGCTCATTTGTAATTAGGACAGAAAGAAGTGAGTCCTCTCCTTGCCCCTGGCTCCATCTTGTGGGGTCTTTGATCAAGGTTTTTATTTATCTTGGCTGCAGTCTATTCTATTAGACCAGCTGTCTAAGGCCCCTTAGGGCTCTGGGATTTCCGTGCTCTCGAGTCATACAGTCTTGGGGTCCAGATCAAGGAAGAGCCTGTCCATCACTGTGTAGTTCAGGCCACATCTTGATGTCATACCCCATCCTAGGTCTTCTTGTTGAAAAAGGACATTCAGAGACTGAATCCTCTCCCGAGAAAAGGGGCTAAAATGGTGAACTGTTTGGAGGAAATGAAAAGATTTGGAGATGCTTAATCTTGTGGGAGTTTGGCAGAATGTAAGAGATTTCTTCAAATTTGGAGGTAGGAATAGCCTGCCTCCATGTGAAATAAACGCTGTTTGCAATCTCCAGCTTAGTCTGTAAGCCTCCTGAGAGCAGGGCACCGTTGTGTTTCTGTGTAGTGCATGGTGTGTGCCTGCTGGCCCCATTGTTGGGTTGGGTGGTGTAGCCTTGCCTGGTGGCTCCAGACAGCACAACTGGCACCAGTGGATGGAGGCTGGTATTGGAGCCCTCCATTGGCCACAGCCGCCTCAGCAGTGGAAAAGGTTGTTTTGGAAGGGACTCGGCTAGTTGTGTGAAAGGGAAGTTAGGTAACCCATCTGCTGGGGACACTGTGGAAGGAGCCCTGCCTGGGTGAGAGTTGAGTCTACATCAGTAGTTCTTAGACTTTTAGTCTCAGGCTCTCTTTATACTCCTATTTATTGTAGAGTGCAAAGAGCTTTTGTTTATGTGGGTGTGTCTATTGCTATTTACTACATTTGAAATTAAAAGAAGTTAAAAAATATTTACTTACAAAATTATTAAAAATAAGAGCAGTAAACCTGTTAGATATAACACAGTATATTTTAATGACAAAATAACTATATTTTCCAAATCAAAAAATTTGTAAGATGAGTAGCATTGTTTTACACTTCTTTGCAAATCTCTTAATGTCTGGTTTAGTAGAAGAAAGTTCAAGCCTCATATTTGCTTCGGCATTCAGCCTGTTGCAATATGGTGTTTTGGTTGAAGTGTATGAAGAAAATCTGGCCTCACAGAGATGAGCAGTTGGCAAAGGGAAAAGTATTTTAATAGTCTTTTCAGAAAACTGGGTTATTTTTCTTTGATGCTACTTCGAAACTAGACAAGTTACAGTTTCTCAATGTGAAATCTTAAACCATATCGGTGAACTTCTTGTACCTTACCAGTTTCCCTTGGTATGTCTTGTACTTTGAATGTTTTACCTCTGTATGATTTAGTAACATAATATATTGGTCATTTGGAAAATATCAGTTACTGAGTTATATAGATCTTCCAAATGTGGACACATGTCATTAGACAAAAAGAAAATCACACCAAAAAATTGCATTCATTGATGTCACCCCCAGCTCGTCCAAGAAGTTTTTAAGTATTGCAAAGCTCTCAAGCTCACGGTGGCAGATAGAAGTTTTCCAAAATTCTAATTTTTACCTGACAGCTTGTGTTTATCACTGACAAAAATACACCATTTTTTTCCCTTGAGGTGATAGGCTCAATTGATTTTCAAGAAAATGCCTGCCAAATGCCCACGCTTGAGTCCCCATAGTTTGTCTGTCAGTGGTTCCATGAAGAAACCAGCAAGTTCTCTCGCAGCCTAGACAGTCATGCAGTGCCAGCTGCTGTCTTCCATGCTCTGAGGAATGCCTGCACGTCCCTCTCACTGTGTCACTCGGTGTTGAAGAGATGTGTGCTGGAGAGTCTAAGGGAATAATGATAAAAAAAAAAAAAAGAGGAGGTAAAAAATGATAATTTTTATGTGTCGGCATGGGCATTTCCTCAGTGAAGTCAGCACTTTATTCATCTATTTTCATTGGGAGTGTGTCGGTGGTAAAGAGGGCCTTGAGCACTAGCGGAGTTGGCGCCATTGCCTCGATTCATGCTGGGGCCCGCAGTTTTTCCCACTGTTGCCTTGTGCACAAAGTCAGCACAGTGAAAAAAGGCAAATTGTGTCATCTTACTATTAGGAAAATAGTTTTGAATTCCCTAAAACGGTCTGGGGACTCCTAGGGGTTGGTAGACTACTCTTGGAGGACCAGTGAGCCAGATGAGCACTAAGGTGCTGTCCTAGCATGACGTCCTAATCATCTAGTGTGTGCGGTGGAGATGCCGTTTATACCCGTGGTGTGAGGGAGATGGCTTGCACCTGCTTCACTGCCGAAGGCTTTGTGGCAGATTTCTTTTGGTAATTGTTTGGGGAAGTGATATCTGAAACCTGCGAAGGATGTTGAAGGATAGGTTGCTCTAGAATTTCTCCAGATTCTCTAGAAGGGACATTGTGGCCTTTGAGTACCTTGGCCATACTTATTTGTTGCTCAGGAGGAAAGAGCCAAAGATTGTTGGGTATTTCATCATTTTTACTGGATCACTTTTGTATTTAAGAATGACTTAAAAGGCTGGGCTCCCTGCAGCAGCACCGGCTCCCTGTAGCAGCGCCAGCTCCCTTGGGCTAGAAGTTCGAGTCTCCTTGGGAATGGTGACTGATGTCTTCCTCACTTTGTGCAGGGGATGCCCTGAGTGGCTTTGGGAGGAGGTTTATAGTGCTTAGTAATATCTACTTGGCCAGAACATTACAAAATTAAGCTTTCCTTATTCCAGCCCAGGCTTTACTGTTTGATCTTGGATTATTTCTCGAAATATTGAGAGGTCCAGAATTTTAAACCAAGGAAAAGCCTGGCAGGTCCGTTTTTGTTTCCCTGCCCTCCCATTAATAACAACATGAGTTCCCATTTCCTCCACTCATCTTTGTCAGTAAGGGAGGATATTTGGATATTTCTGTGGACTCCTCTAGAGTTCCTTCATTTCAAAAACTAAGCAAATCTTGAGTACCTATTAGATATAGGCTGCTGAGCTGGATTCTCTGTGAACACCAGAGGCAAATTAAGAATGACCTCTGCCACCAGGAGGGAGCTAAGACCATATGTGAGTGGGCATGGGACAAATATGCGTAGGAGTCATGAGCGTTTGCTGACTGGTGCGCTATGTCTGGCTCCGTGCCAGTACCTTGCGCGGGCCTCATGTCATCCTCCTCAGTCTTGTAGGGGAGGAGTACTACAGGTGCCTCATCCCTCATCTAACACCTTTGGGCCGGATGTATTTTGGAATTTATACTTTCTTTTTTTTTTAATTTTTGCAAAGGAAGTACAGTGCATGAGCCACACATGACATGATGCCTTTAGTAGGGTTTGTGGTAGCACCCCATAAGCAAAATCATGACTGTTTCAGCAACTACACACAGGCCTTTATTCTTTACAATAGGCCTTGGTGAATACTCATACTTTAAAAAACTGTAAGCGACCTCACAACAGTTAAGAATTTACCACAGGATTTAAAAAAAAACCTTTCATTTTCAGAGGTTTGGGGAATTATTTATTTGTTTATTTATTTGAGATGGTGTCTCGCTGACCCAGGCTGGAGTGCAGTGGTGCAATCTTGGCTCACTGCAATCTCTGCCTCCTGAGTTCAAGTGGTTCTCCTGCCTCTACCTCCCGAGTGACTGAGATTACAGTCATGCACCACCATGCCTGGCTAATTTTTTGTATTTTTAGTAGAGATGGAGTTTTACCATGTTGGCCAGGCTGGTCCTGAACTCCTGGCCTCAAGTGATCCACCTGCCTTGGCTTCCCAAAGTGCTGGGATTACAGGCGTGAGCCACTGTGCCCAGGCTGGTTTTGGGATTTAGAAATGACAGGTAGTGGATTGTGGCCTGGTTATATTTCAGGTGAGGAAATCAGGGACAGAGAAATTAGGCATCTTCCCACAGGTGACACAGCTGGTAGGTGGTGATGCAGACCGGAGTGACGGCTTTACCTGCTGTATGACCAGCTCTCTGTAATGGCTGAAAGGCTGAGGCCTGCTCTGAGGTTCTGGCAGGTGGGGTGTGCGTCACTGAAAGCACAGATGTGGGAGCATTTGAGCAGCACGTCAAAGAACAGGTGGGGAAGGAGTCAGGGGTGGGAAAAGACATTCCTGGGAGAGACATCACATCATGGGTGAATGCCTGAAGTGGGATCTGTGTTTTCCAGCTCCCTTCAAAGGGGCCCTCACTGCTTTTGTCCTTGCTCTTACAGGATTCTTTCCACAAACGCTCTCTGAGACAGTCGCCCTCCTCAAGCAGCTCCACCCAGCCCCAAGAGGAGAGCAGTAAGGTCCCTGAGCTCTTTGTCCGCACTGAGCAGGACATCCTGGCTTCTAGCAACAGCTCCCCCTCCAGGCCCTCCCTGAGTCAGCTTAGTGAACTGACCGTAGAAAAGCAGAAAACCACTGCCAGCAGCCCTCGCCATCTGCCCAGCAAAGGGCTGCCCCCGCGGGACAGGGCCAGACGGAGAGATCTTTCAGAGGACAGCCCAGCAGTGGACGACAGCACAGATGCAGACAGGACGTCTTTGAAGTTCTGCTTGCTTGGTGGTAATTCCAGGATGACCCAGGAGAGGCTGGAAAGAGCGTTCAGACGGCAGGGCAGCCAGCCCACATCTTTCAGGTGAGCGTGCTATGCAAACATGACAGCTTTTCAAAAAGAAGCTCTGCTTCTTTCATGTTGTCTAGTCCCTAATGGCTTCCAAGGGGCCGCCTTAGGTTCCTTGGTCTCTGAGAACAAGCCTGTGAGGTAACCGGCAAGGCAGAGTTGATTATGGTCAATCAAGAAGAAAACTCAACCAGAGCTCACACACCTGGAAAGCTAAAGAAGGCTCTAGACAGGGGTGTCCAGCCTTTTGGCTTCCCTGGGCCACACTGGAAGAAGAATTGTCTTGGGCCACACATTGGATATACTAACAATAGTTGATGAGCTAAAAAAAAAACACACACACACACACATAAAAACTCGATGTTTTAAGAAAGTTTATGAATTTGTGTTGGGCTGCATTCAGGGCCATCCTGGGCTGCATCCTGGGCTGCATGTGGGCTGTGGGTTAGACAAGCTTGCTTTAGCAGATGGTCCCGAAGCATACCTGCAGCAGCCTGGCCAGGCAGACGTGGGTAAGAGTTTCTTGTGGGAAGCCAGAGATGCAGTGATGAATCACCTTCACAAGGCTGTTTGGGCATTATTTCTATTTTATTTCATTTTTTTACCCTATCCTTACTTTTATTCTTTACAATAGGCCTTGATGATTCCTACATTGATCGATTTTTGAATGTTAAACCAACCTTACATTCCAAGAATAAATCTAACTTGGCTGTGATACATTATCTTTTTATGTATCATTGGATTTGATTTATTAACATTTCATGTAGGGGTTTTGTGTATAAGTTTATGAAGGAGATTGGCCTTTTCCTTTTCGTTTCTTGCAAGTAATTTCCTTTCTTGCAGCAGCTTTGTCAGATGCTGCTACCCAGATTATGCTAGAAGTGGTCCCTCTTTCTATCCCCTTGAGGAGTTAGTGTAAGATTGATGTGATTTCTTCCTTAAATATTTGGGAGAGCTTAATGGAGAAATTTTCTGACATTAAGTTGAAAGGTTTTAAATTATGTATTTAATTAAAATTTTTTTAATTCAAATTTTAACTTTCTTGTGTAAGTTTTGGCAAGTTGTTTTTCAAGGAGTTTGGCCACTTTATGTATATTTTAAACTTATTAGTATAAAATTTTGTCATTATATTATCCTCTTATTATCACTTTGAAGTTCGTCTCTGTTTCATTCCTAAGATTGATAATTTAGATTCTCTCTCTTTCTCTTAACTAGTCTTACTAGGAATTTATCAACTGTGTAATATACTCAAAGAAAACTTTTGGCATTGTGTTTGTTTTCTATTTCATTGACTTCTGCTCTTATTATTTTCTTCATTTATTCTCTTTGAGTTTAATTTGTATTATTTTGTAGTTTACTGATTCTCAGCCACTTTCTTTTGTAATATCTTTTAAAGCTGCAAATTTCTCTGTAAGTAATACTTTGTCTGTATTATATAAGTTAATATGTTACATATTCATATAACTTAGTTAAGATATTTTCTAATTCTAGTTGTGTGTGTGTGTTTTGTTTAGCCCATGGGTTGTTTAGACATGTACTGACTAATTTCATATATTTAGGGCATTTTTTTATCTTTTTTTTTTTTTTTTTTTTTTTTTTTTTTTTTTTT